>NW_004955540.1:2149872-2275597 GCF_000276665.1 Chinchilla lanigera | reverse complement strand
GTTTTCATGAGAAGCCACTTTGAAGATAGCAATATGTAATACAACCACCATTGTTAATTCCCTACCACTTTGTTTGTAACTCTGTATTGTCTGTACTGTGCTTGTGATGTGTTGTAAAATGTTGTATGTCTGTTAATGTTTCCCTCCTTTTATCTTTAAAATAAAAAAAATTTTTAAAAAGTGAGATAATGCATGTGACATGCTTTGCTCCATGGCTGGCACACAGAAAGTGCTGCGTAAACACTTGCTACCTCTCCTTAATGGGCTCTTCCAGGTGCATCACACTGTGTGGCCAGAACAGTGAAAGAAAAGTCGCCAGGCTGAACTCCTTCCCTCTAGGAGCAGACATGAGAGCCTGCTATACACTCACACCTGAGGTTCAGAAGAGGACAGGAAACAGGTCTCTCCAAGTAGCTGCATTCAATCGGCAGTCTAGGCACAGTGAACTCATATTCTCACTTCCTCTGCCACCAAAATAGTCATCTGTGCTCCCTGAAGAGGCCTGGATTATTACAGTTCCTCAAATGCCCTGAAATTCTCAGGAGGAAAGGAAAGTTTTTTTAAAAAAGAAGGCCCAGCATGGAGCTAGAAGACATAAGGTTAAATTCTCTGAAACTATGACAATGTAATTCATTTCCTGTTTTTCTCAACTGTCTAGACATAGTTCTCATAAGCATTAGCTGTGAGTCCTACCATCAGGTTAAAAATAGAATGTTTAAATATGAAATGCTCTGGCAGAGGAGAGATTGTAGGTTTCTACCTTTGCCACAAAATAACTACTTTGAAGCAGGACTTTTTTTGTTTTGTCTTTAGTTTTCCATTAAGTCCTGTGAAATCATATTTCAACAGCTAGAACTGAGAATATTTTTTCTGAAGACATTATTTGCCCCTTGATATACAATTAATACAATTTCCCCCTAGGTTTTAAAAGTCACTTGAAGGCACAGTTTAAGGCAGCTTCCTTCTATAAGGAATGTGGTCACGTGCAGCAGGAATATTTTCAGTCTTTGCCCAGAACAAAATGCAGCCCTAAGTAAATGTGCAGAACAAAGCACACAGATTGGACACATTTACTCTTAATCTCTCCATAAATTAAACACAGTTTTTGAAACTGCTCAGTAACCCACGGACAACGTTACACAGATGAGGAGGATCTGGGATGTTGAGTTTCTTAAACCCACTAGAGCACAGAATTCTTTCATTAAACACTCCCATTAACACCTTCCACAAGAGCACTCCATGGAGCACCAGTTAGGAAGTGGAACTGCGTGCTTCTATGAGTTCTTTTAATTTCCGCCTCCAGGATTACCTGAGATCAGGTCTCTTCTCCAACATCCTCAGCTACTGGAATCGCAACATAAAACTTGAAAGTAAACAAGTACGATCAGCCCTGCAACACCGGGAAGTATCTGTTCTCTGTTACTGGGAGACAAACACCTGACCGGTGTCACGCCTCTACCTCGGAAGGAGAGTATTCATGCAGCTTCCAATGCTCATATAGGTGCACGTTGGTGTCTTAGCACACATCTATGTATTTTCGACTCTGCTTGCTGAGAGGAAATGAGATGCCAACAGTGCATTCAGTGCCAGGATCTCAGTTTCTAAATCTATTCTCCAATAAGAAGAATTAAAAGCTCTCTGGAGAAAAGCTTGGTTCCAGAGTTGTGGTAAAGAAAATACAACACAAGTCTGAAATTTAAAAATGACAAATAGTGGAAAAGTACTCAGAAATAACTGGGTGTGTTACAGGGACACAGGAGTCCACTTGTCTCAGCTCCCACTGCCCAGGGCTGCAACAGTTTAGGCAATGAAATACAGTGTCAGATCACGATCCCTAACATAAAATAAGTGTGCCTAAACCTGCGTCGATATAGATAAATACATAAATGAATGGAGAAAAGGGATTCTCTTCCTTACAGCAAAATTCCAGTTAACAGATGGAGAAAGTATAAAGGATCTAGAAAATCACTAATAGACAAACACCTTGTTGCATGCAAAAATTAACCAGAGATGCTACAATTAGTGAGTGAAAGTATGAGAAACAGGAGATCTGCACAGTTTTAAAGTATCTCTAAGGTATTTATCCATCACAAAGGGAAAAATGTAATTTACAATGCAGAAACTTGGCACACACCATTCCAACCTTGAGGTCGAGGTTAATGTCAACAGTAATAAGATATATTGACAAGGGGCTGGGGATTTAGCTCAGCGGCAAAAGCGCCTGCCTGGCAAGCGCAAGGTCGTGAGTTCGGTTCCCGGTACCAGAGAAAAACCAAAAAAAAAAAAAAAAAAAAAAAAAAAAAAAAAAAAAAAAAAAAAAAAAAAAAAAAAAAAAAAAAAAAAAAAAAAAAAAAGATATATTGACAATGTGCCCCCTGATAGGATGTGTAGAGGACTGACGCTACGTTACATCCAAGATATTTGGGCTAAAACTGGGTTTATTTCTGCTTAATAAAGAAAATTGAAAAGGGTGGACCTGCGCCAAAGTAACTGACCAGCTCTCTTCAGAAGAGCTGAAGTCATGAGAGACAAGGGAGAACTAAGTTAGAGTAGACTAAGTTAGTCTCCTTCTCATAACCAAGTTCACTATGAGATCCAAGATTAGATCCTGTAGCAAAAAAAAGTTAATGGTAAAATTAACACATTCAAGAGAGATCTATTATTTACACAGCAATGTTGCATCAATGTAAAGTTCTTTTTTTTTTTTAAGCCAGGTGTGGTGGTGTACACCTGTAATCCCCCACTCAAAAGGCTGAGGCAAGAGGATCATTGCAAGTTCAGGGCCAACATGGGCTACAAAGTGAGTTCAAGGCCAGCCTGAACTGCCTAGCAAGACCCTGTCTCAAAAAGACAAAAAAAAAAAAATTTCTTTCATTAAAGCAGCAAGAACTTATTAAATCATATAAATATCATCCGTCTTTTAGATTTCTGTGTATGCTGTGAATGACGTTATTTTGAGATGAAATTGTACAAAGGCATTTGAAAGACTATGCATGCATCGTACCTCCGAATAATATGTATTCAGAAAGTCAAAGATTCCTACAAAATACCTTAATAAACTAAAACCAAACACTAAAAAAATTTCTTCTTTTAGTCATTATTTTGTGCTTATATTATGTAAGCTAACACAAGGGGAACCTGGATGAGGAGTATATGAGGGTTCTCTATACTATTTGTATAATTTTTCTTTAAGTCTAAAATCATTTCAAAATATTTCAAAAGTTTTTAAATAACAAATATGTTCACAAACCAAGCCTGTATAATCCCATGCCTCTGAATACAAATTATACTCATAATATTAATAGTAATAATAATAACATGATTTTTTTAAAAAAAAATCATGTGCAGGAACTATGCAAGGAGGTTATGTGTTCTTTTCTTTGGCCTATCTGAAGACATCAAGTTAAATAAAAGGTGACATTTCTGGTAAGTGACAGAGCTATGATGTCAATTTTTCTTGTAACCTAGCCAGAGAAAATTAAAACATTACTACTTCTTCAGTAAAATTATGGAGAATGCTGAATATCTGTGCTAGGTTATTTCTGTTCCTTGCTCATATGCCTAAAATTTCAAGGCATGTCACCAAGGTAGAAACTCAAGGAAATAAATCAGTCAATATTCTAGGTGAATAATTCACTCATTCACTTTCAGAAAATTTTTTTATTTTTTTTTATTTTTTTTTTATTTTAAGGATAAAAGGAGGGAAACATTAACAGACATACAACATTTTACAACATATCACAAGCACAATACAGACAATACAGAGTTACAAACAAAGTGGTAGGGAATTAACAATGGTGGTTGTATTACATATTGATATCTTCAAAGTGGCTTCTCATGAAAACAGATATAGACATGCAATACTGGTCAACCAAAGACTCATTGACAGTTTCTTTCAGCATAGAAACAGCAGATAGAAGAACAACCATGTTATCTATCCTGTATATACATTCCACCTTACCCCAGTAAGAATGGCTAGCATTAAGAAATCAACCAATAACAAATGCTGGCGAGGCTGTGGAGAAATAGGAACCCTTCTCCACTGCTGGTGGGAATGCAGACTGGTGAAACCACTGTGGAAATCAGTTTGGAGATTCCTCCGAAAACTAGGTTTAGAGGTCCCATTCAACCCAGCTATCCCCCTGCTGGGTATTTTCCCAGAAGATCTAAAAACATCATATCACAGTGATATATGTGCACCTATGTTCATAGCAGCACAATTTGTAATTGCTAAAATGTGGAAGCAACCCAAATGTCCATCCACCGAGGATTGGATAAGAAAATTATGGTACTTTTATATAATGGAATATTACTCAGCTGTAAAGAAAGATAAACTCGAGGCCTTTATATTTAAATGGTCACAACTAGAGACCATACTCATAAGTGAAATAAATCAAACATACATGTGCAAGCACCGCATTGTGTCACTAGTGTAAAACTTGAAAGAGTTAAGTTAAACTCGGAGGTATGATAGACACTGTGAAATGATAGGAAACCACCGAAGAGTAAAGGGCTTCTGGGATGTGGGAAAAGAGAAGGGAAAGAAGGAGAAAATTTTTTTATAAAAATCCTCAGGGTTATACACCTTGGATGATTTTCCCAAGTATTTCCTCACACACTGACTTCACTGAATATGCACTACCACAAAGTGAGATAAGTTTCACTTTCCCCATTTTGCAAAAAGAGAAAACTAACTCTCAAGGAGATAGAGCAATTTTCCCCTGCATACCGTCCCATCTGTCCACCTCAGTGACTAACAACCCCACTCATGTCAGGCATTTCTGACCACGGAAATGAAGGTAAACTAAGATCCAGGGTATCTTTGACTGAGACAATAAGTAATGGAAGGAAAGGAACAATGGCTGGGGAACAGGAAGATGGGAAGACAGTTAAGCTAAGGGTTGAGGGCAGACATGGAAACTCAGCTCAGTCACTTTCTGCGACCTAGGTCAGTTTCTGCCGTCTCAACAGGAAAAGAGTCTTAGTAAGTGTGGCAAGCTGAGTAGGACATGCCCCACCATTTATGTCTGCCCATAATCTTAGTATGTGACCTTATTTGGAAATAGGGTATTTGTAGGTATAACTAAGTTCATACTAGATAAGGGTGGGCCCTAAGTCCAACAGTGTCATTATAAAAAGAGACAACACTCTGAGAAATAAAGAGATGGCAGTGCCAAACGGAGACAGAGGTTCAGTGACCCAGCTGCGAGCCAAAGCATACCAAGGCTTGCTGGGAAGAGGGAAGGAAGGATTCAGCGCTGCTGACACCATGATCTCACACTTCCAGCTTCCAAAACTGTGAATGAGAGAATAAATTTCTACTGTTTTAAAGCATCAGATTTGTAGTTGTTTTTTATGGCCATGTAGGAAAACAATAGAATAAGCAACATAGGAGGTGATGTACGTGAAGTGCGTAGGAGCCAGCAGTTAACCTACAGCCGTCTGCTTTAGTAAGGCGGGACAAGCATGTCAGCATGACCACACATCTTAGTTTGGGGTATTCTTTAGCATTAGACACATGACAACTAAATGCAGTGCGGCATCTTAAATTGGTTCATAGGACAGAAAAAGGTGAAATTCGATAAAAGCCTAGAGCTTAACTTATAACAATGCACCAACATTAGTTTTTTGGTTTTGGCAAAAGTACTATAGTAATGTAAGATTTCAAAGTGAAAGGAATGCAAAACTGGGAAAGGGACTGTATGGGAACTCTGCAACTTCTCCCTAATCCTCCAAAATTTCCCAAAGTAAAAAGTTTGTTTAAAAAGTATACATATATTTAACTGACCTACATTTATGGAGTGGGAACTATATTCAGGTTAATAGACAGGTAGCTCAAACATAAATCATTTGTTTACCACAATGAATATCACAAGCTGGGTTTCTTACGTAATCTGACGCCCCGTCTCTTGTAGAATTAAAACCCTTCATCATGTGGAGCTGAGGGAGCAGCTGCTATGAAAGGGACCCTATAAAAAACAGCTACGAATTTGGGGCCTTAAAACAATAGAAATTCCTTCTCTCACTCACAGTTTTGGAGGCTGGCAGCGTGAGATCGAGGCATCAGCCAGGCTGAATCCTTCCTTGCCTCTTCCCCCGGCAGTGCATCTCACTCCAGCACGAAGAAGTAAAAGCTCTCTCCAGATAACTGCAAAGCACAGCAGTAACTGACTTGTGCACACTCTGTCTGCCTGCACAAGTAAGGATCCTTGGAGGGTCTCCTCTGTTAGTCTGTGTTTCACAGAAGCAATGCCACCTCTCTTTTGCCCTATCTTCTGTCTCTGCGTGGAGTGTTAAGTGACTGAAATGCTAGAAACGTTAGTTTCGGCCAGAGAATGGAGTGCACCCAGAGACCCTGCTTCAGACACTGGGCCGTAACTCTCGCCCTGGAGTCCTTGTTCCTCTCATTCCCCAGCTATGCAGTGTGTCCATCTCCTCAAGCATTACCCTCTAGCACGGAGCAGTACACAGAGGGTCATGAATGACAAGTTCACGCAGGACCTTGAGGTCACAGGCAGCTGTGTAGTCCCTTTATGCCTTATAGTCATCTGTTCACATTGTCATAACAAATACCACAGTCCAGGCAGTGGCTTCAGCCGTAGAAATCTATTCCCACACCTCTGACAACTGGAGAGTCCAAGCCAAGACCGGCAGGGACCCAGGTTCCTGGTAAGGGCTCTGTCCTGGCTCACAGATGGGCGTCCTCTCACTGCCTCACACCAGCATGGAAGGCCCTGTCTCCCTTTGCTTCCCCTCAGGGCACTAACCCCATCATGAGGGCTCACACTCTCCTGCCTCGACCACACTCATAACCTCCCAAAGGCCCCTCAGCATACCACGGCCTGGGAGCCGTGCTCCGCCGTGTGGACTTCGGGGACATTTCCACTCACTGCACAATACATCTCCATAAACCACAACATAGAGAGCCCTTCCCAGTGCTCCTCACGGCCCAAGAAGTTTCTCTTTGTAATCCCATGAAACAGTGTTGGAATCCTAGCAGGTTAATTCCAATCTACCACTTCCAGTGCAACCCACGGCAAGAATAAAGACACTAAGGCTTATTTGTAGTTATGGGGAACGAAGGGGTCCTAAGACCAGCCATAGGGATGGCTATTTGGAACAAAGTCCTATATGCAGGATAGAACCCAGATTTTATTCATTTGTGAAGAAGGGAGTGGTTTGAGAATGAATGACTGTGAGAATCCTGGGAAGTAGGTGAGTGCCATCAGCTGGGCTAGGTAGAAGGCCTGAAATCACCTCCACCACATGCAGAGAGAAGGATATGCAGAAAGAGTAATCTGCATGACACAGCTGAGATAGCATCTAATGTTTTGGGGTCAGTGTTTCAGCTCTGATGTGTAATCTTTGAAGCCCCAGAAGTCATAGCCTCTATTCCCATGGCTCTGTCCCAGCTGACAACATGGAACACTGATTCACACATCCTACCTCATCCCAGCTCACTCCAGGGAGCAATAGGGGTTTGGGGAAACAAGCCTGCCATCTCCAAAGACTACCACCAGCACCTAGGCTAGACCAATATGCATTGCTTAAAACCAGTTGAAGGGGTAAGGAAAAGTCCTAGCCAGCTCAATACATATCAATACATGAAAGTAGGGTCAGGCTCAACCAAAACGGAGGCAATTGCTCCTCTTTCAAGGAAAGTTCCCCAGGTGCTCCTCCACACCACAGGGTGTAGTCTGCTTCCAAATGCTGCAGGAAAGCTGGATATGAATACTTTGTACTTAATTTATGAAATCAGACCTTCAGTGACATTCTGTACTTGGGATATGAATCCCAAGTTTAAGGAAACTGATAAAAGACCTAGACAAAAATTATATTATTAAAATTATATCTTTAAAATTATTCCAAGCATCGTCCGGACAGCAGGGGCTCTGCTCCCGCGCCGCAGTCCGCATCCTCTCTCCTGATGCAACGTGGGTGAGGCCGGTCAACTGTTCAGGCTCAGGTCACAAAAAGAAGGCAGGCCTTCCGTGCTTTCTCCCGGCCTCCTCTCAGCGATGGCGTTTTTTTGTCACGGTTCTGGAATTTGTTGATCTGCAGAAACCTGGGTTATTTATCTCATTCCACTTCTCAGGGTACTCCCCAGTGCCTGCACAAGTGTCGGCTCGCAGTTCTCTCAACCGCTCCACGCCAGTGGTGAAGCCCAACTCGGAGCCTGTGGAAAATGAAGCTGTTGCCCCAGAGTTGACCAACAGAAACCCCAGGAATCTGGAGGTCTTAGGTGCAGCCAGGAAAGAGTGGGATTGGGGGACCGTGTGACCCTCCTGCAAATTATGGCACAGGTTGCAAGTTATAAGGACTCAGTATCACATGGAAGTGCTTGTTGAGCATTGGAATGGCTGGGTTGTGGTGTCAGCGTCCACACGTGAGTGGGCTGTTAGACAGCACCTTTTAGTACCAGAAATGTGGTAGCTTATGAGAGCATAGGACAAGTGCAGGCACAGCGATGCTTAGAGGCAGGAATCAGCTTAATGGTCTACAAACCAACCTCTTGGGAAGCAGCTGCACACTCAATAAAACGCTTACAAAGTGCCATGGCAGAAGGTGGTGTGGTGCTACAGAAACCTGGGAGAATCTATGAGTGAAAGAGAGGCATTAATTTTTGTGTAAATATAAAACTACTGGCTACCATGCCATCAAAAGAAAACATCTGGAGGAAAAAGCAGCGTGGAAGTTTCACAGCAATAACATAACAGTAGAAGATTATTTGTAGTCAGGTTTGGTGTGTGTGTTCCTGTATGTGGTTTTGTTTTTTAATCAAGGACTGAGTTCTTCCCCATTTTTGGATGTGAAAGACATAATCTAAGGAATGCATCAATTATAATTTTGAAGGACAAATTAAAATTTGTAAGTTACAAAATAAAGGCATAATAACTTAAAATAAAATAAAATAAAATTATTCCAAGCATCAAAATAGCATTTAAATTCCATCACATTAATAATTTTATGCTGGGCATGGTGGCACACACCTGTAGTCTCAGCTACTCAGGAGGCTGAGGTGGGAGGATCACTTGAGTCCAGTAGTTCTGGACTGCAGTGCACTACGCCGATCACGTGTCCGCACTAAGTTCAGCATCAACATGGTGACCCCCTTGGGAGCAGGTTGCCTAAGGAGGGGTGAACCGGCCCAGGTCAGATGGAGCAGGTCAAAACTCCCGTGCTGATTAGTCGTGGGATCATGCCTATAAATGGCCACTGCACTCCAGCCTGGGCAATATAGTGAGACCCTGTCTCTTTTGAAAACTTCACAAAAGTAAAATTCTTATCTCTAATAGTTTTATTATATTATCCTGTGCTACTGAATATGTGATAAAACACACATACAATTTCTGGTGGAAATATAAATTGGCAAAAACCTTCAGAAAAGCAATTTGCTGACATGTTTTAAAAACCATAAAATGTTCCTTTGCTTTGACCTCTTAATCCTAGTTCCAGAATTTGCTCTAGGAAAATTATACTATAAAAGAAAAATTGGTTTATGTATAGAAGATGTTTACTTCCAAGCTATTTATGTAACTGCCATATTGACATAATCAAAACACAACTTTGTTGCTATTCTCCCATCATCCCACTAAAATCGATTTGGGTTTGCGGGGACAGAGCCAGTATGAGGGAAGGAGCTGGTCCTTGAACATGATTGGCTGCTGGGGTCACTGTCCCATAATGACAGTCTGGTGATCACATCCAGTCACAAACATGGTCTTTACAGAGACAATTCAACACATCCCTTCCCTATCCTAGTCAAATATTCAGTTTTCCCTCAAAAGACATCCTCACCACCACCTTCTTAGCCAGACCTGAGCTGCAGGAAGGAGAGGGGAAGTGGGGGCTCCCACACAGTTTCTTCTCTCCTGACCTCTGCCGCACAAGCCTCCTCCACTCCCCAGTGCTGTCTCGGAGCCCATGCAGAGTGGAAGAAGGCCAAAGTAAGTGGTTACACCTGAGCTACTTTAACTGGCTTCTGAGACACTGTTGAAGGTGGCTTCCTGCTCCCAGGGTGTAGCAATAATAAAACTGCCTCTCACTGTGACACTTTATATGGGATCTTTGGCAATTCCCTCTCTGGGGACCTTTCCAGTTTTTGTTTATTGTTTTTTGTTTCGTTTTTTTTTTTTTTGTCTTTTTGAAACAGGGTCTTGCTATGCAGTTTGGCTGGCTTTAAGCTCACTTTGTAGCCCAGGGTGGTCTCGAACTCACAATGATCCTCCTGCCTCAGCCTCCCAAGTGCTGGGATTACAGGCATGTGCCACCATGCCCAGCTTTTCCAGTTTTCATTCTCAGGACAAGGGAGAAGATTTCATCTTCAGGTCTTGGTCCTAGGTAATTCTTTTCCCTCAGACCTCATTGTCTGGCTTCCTGCACACTCCGGTCCTACCAAGCAAGTCTCAAAGTGACTCCGCCTCAGAGTGGGTAAGTATACTGTGTGCAGATGCACACCATGCAAGACTGCTCTAAGATTCAAAAGAGAATGAAGGCAGACGTGGTGGCGCACGCCTGTAATTCCAGCACTCGGGAGGCTGAGGCAGGAGGATCGTTGTGAGTTCAAGGCCAGCCTGGGCTACAAAGTGAGCTCAAGGCCAGCCTGAACTGCGTAGCGAGACCCTGTCTCAAAAAGACAAAAAAAAAAGGAGAATGAACTATTGGTACAACATGGGTGCAGTTCAAGAGGGTCACACTACATGAGAAAAGAAAGCTGGTCTCAGGAAGTTGCATGCATTCAATTCCATTTATACAGTGCTCTTGAAATGACAAGGTTCTGGCGATGGAGAACAGGTCCTCAGCTGCCAGGGATTGGGTTGACAGTGGAGTCTGACACAGCAGTACTGTGAAGGGAGTTTCTCTGTAGCCATGAGCCGGGTGAAGGTGTCCTGGGGTGGTGGCCATCACACACATCTGTGTGTGTGACAGGATTTTATAGGACCACACAAACACGATGTAAACACTGATGAAAAATCAAGTAAGGTCTATAGTGTACTTTGTAACATTTGTACCAATATCAGCGCCAGCTTCCTAGTTCCAGAAATGGGCCGTGCTTAGGTAAGACGCACTTGTGTGCTGGGGGAAGGGGATGAAGTGCTTGCAGGAACCCTTTCAGATTAAATTATTTCAAAATAAAAGATTTCCAAACCTGTCCTGGCTCCGTACTGTCTCCCAGGGGCCCACTCTTTGACCTCAGGACACATTCTCTTCCTTTGCTCCCCTCAGAACCCAGGGAGCACCCTCTAGCTGGTCCTCCTTTCCCTACTAGAGAAGACGGATTTCAAGTTCTGTGTGTGCTCCTGTGGAAGGTGAAGGTGCTGGCATCCTCTGCCCTGGCCCCTGGACTCACACCCCTCACCCTTCCTCCTGCGCCCCACTCTGATCACCCATGCAGTCGGTCTGGCTGAGGGGACCCAAGACTCAGCAATAGACTCGTGTGCACTTCCAGTGTGGTGAATGTTGGGGTCTTCAAGACATCCCCGCCCTCAAAGCTCTCTGAAAGTTGCTCTAGCTGGAGAGCCAGAAAGTTCCCATCTCCTCCCCAGAGGGGACCACATCCAGTGACTGGCCCCTGCCCGAGGTCAGAGACCCAGGCGCCTGCCTCAAAAGGGATGATTCCAAAGCCCATGCAAGCTCCAGAGACGCCCAGAGCCTGGCTGAGAACCATGTAGTGACTGCATCACAGCTCACCCACCTCCTCCGTCTCCTGTTGCTTTTGATCCCCCACTGGTGTAGCCCCCAAGACACTCTTCAATAAACCTCTATATGCAAACCTCAGCAGAGTTTGTCTAGGGACCCTGAGTGGTGAGCGACTCTTAATGACTTCTGTATATGACTGTCAATCTCACACTTGCTATGGATTCTGCTCCCTACTCTACTGGTGCCTGAGTCAGAGCTGGAAAAGGCAAAGCCCCCCTCAACACCCTGTAGTATTTATAATAGGAACAAATAACCACCAAAGAAAGGAATGTATTAATAAATTCTAGCAAATCCGCCTTCTGGAATATTAAATAGCCAGTAAAAAAAACTTTTCATACTTTTTTCATACCAAAACATTCCAAAAAAATAATCTGATATTTAGAAAATACAAAATTGATTTTGGATATTAAAAAAAGGAAAAAAAAAAAAAAAGGACATCTTGGAGATATCCAGAAACAAATACTTGAGTATGGAGTATATCAGGTAACACTTGCATCAATGTTAAATTTCTTGGCCATGATAATAATATAGTGATGAAGTAGAATAATGTCTTTGTTCTTAGGCAATCCTGCTTTACTATTTATAGGTGAAGTCTCATGATGTTGGCAACTTGCTTTCAAATTGTTCAGGAAGGAAAAAACATAGTTTTACTGTGAGCAAGCAGGCTCCTCTCTCCAGGCCTCATCCCTGGGCCCGATGCTCCCCCTTGTGTACCAGGAGAGCAGGAGCCATTCATCAAATGTGCTTCAAATGCCCTTCCTAGGGAGAAAACTCCCTGACTTTCAGAGAAAGCCATCCAGCCTGCACATTTTTTTTCCTTCCTTTTCTTTTTGGTACTGGAAATTGAACTCAGGACCTTGTGCTTTCTAGGCAGGCACTTGTGCCACTGAGCTATATCCCCAGCCCTACCCTTCCACTCTGAATCCCCAACCAACAGCACAGTTCCTGTGCCCTAATATGATCTGCAGGGGCTCAGAGAGTGAGTGTTAGTGTGGTGAAGGGCGGCATGGCTGGGAGGGGCTGGGGACTGCAACAGCCCTGGGCTGCACCTGAACTGGGTAATCCCTTTAAGCACTAGCTTCTTTATGTGTGAAGCAGAGATGAAAAGAGGATCTAGATCAAAAAGGACAGGAGGATTATGTGAGAGAATGCAGTCAAAACTCAGCAGGGGGCTCAGCTGAGGTCTAAATAGAGGGCAGTCTTAGTACCTATTCCTCTCTTCCTGAGGAAGCTTCTAAGAGGGCTCCATAGATGATTCCCCGCCCTCTAGTATCTGATTTGTAAACTTACTCTTTGGTGAAGACCCATTAAATATTCTTCCTACAAATAGTAAAAATAAAAACTATTGTTTAAAAACTTCCCTTTAGGGATATATACACTAAAAATGGACTTTTCAAGTTCTCTTTCAACTTTTCTGCTCCTCCATGAGCCTCCTGAGTTTTCTGCTCTTGACACTAACCTTGGCCTCCTCCAAGCCAAATCACCCATGTACTACGTCAAGGTGTCTGACAACTGTTGTCCACATGCCAGTGTCCGACACCTAACTGCTTCTTGCTCCTCCTTCATACCATTCCTCTTTTGACAAATCCTTACTAAGCATCTGCTCTGAAAGATACAGTTCTTGTTGGCTTTGAGTATACAAAATTATCAAGGCAACACCATCTCCCTGTTAGGAATTTATCATCTAACAAGCCAGACTCTAGTAGGCAAGCCAGACACGTCAGAGGGTGGCATTATGGCAGATATTAAACACAGTGCAGCAGAAAAGAAGATTTGGCTCAGATGAAGGTGGTCTGGGTTAAAATACCACACTTGCTACTGTTATAGCTTATATCTAGATGTCTTCCCAAAGCCTCATCTTTCAGGAGTGTCTTGGTTACTTTTCTCTCGTTGCTGAGACAAAATACCCAAGGCCCAAAATAAAGGAAGAAAAAGTTTATTTAGCTTACAGTTTGTGGAGGTTTCAGTCCATACTTGGCTGGCTCCAAGGCAGAAGGTAGCAAAGCAACAAGAGCAAAGGGGGGAATGGCAGCCAAACAGCAATGCAGCCACAGCAAAAAGGAGGAATGGCGCCAAGCAGCTTTTTTCTCTGCCTTACATTGTAAACAGGCTAGCCCCACCTAAGGGCGGTGTAGCTCTCACATAATCTCCATGCCCTCCTCTTCCACAGGCTCAGGATGTATACAAAGTAAGCATCCTGGCTTCCTGCTGAGGCACTTACCCAAACCGCTAGACTCCCAAGTTGACACAATGTATCAACCATAACAAGGAGTGACTGGATCATGGGTGTGTGATACTGAATCATGGATTGTATTGGGTTAGTCCACTGATTGGCTTAGCATAGTTATGGGAGTGGACGATAGATTTACGGAAGAGGGAAGACCCACCCTGGGTATGGTTGGCGCCATCCAATAGCTTTGTAGCCTTGGTGAATAAAAAGGGAAAGAAAGAAGCTTCTCTGCTTCCTGCCTCCCGTGCCATGGACTGATTCTTCTTTGCCAGGCCCCTCTGCCATACTTTCCTGCCTTGGAGCCAGCACACTATGGACTGAAACCTCTGCAAACTGTGAGCTAAAATAAACCTTTCCTCCTTTAACTTGTGGGTGAATTTTCTTCCAGCTAGGAAAAGTAAGATAGCCACATGCTAGAACTGTGAGCCTACTCAAATAAAATACCCTCTCTGGGCCTAATTATCATTATAAATGGCCTTAGGATAGGTTCCCCCAAAGCACACCTTGAAACAGAGGACTTGGTACAAATAATTTCTTGGAGAGTCAATCCTGGGGGGCACACATAGAAAGTCAAGAGAGTAAGGAAGCCAGTCAGGTTACTAAGTAGATGACCCATGGGCATGCCATGGTCGGCAGCTGGGGATCCACCCAACAAGGGCTCCCTGGGAGATGGAACTGCACCCAGCTCTGAGTTTTACCCTCGGAAGAAAGAGGAAGTGCAAGCGTTTCTCTAGTGACTCCCTCCTGTCAGCAACAGAAGGCTGGTCCAGGGTACATTAACTCCACACCTCCATCATCCCCAGGCCAGGGACAAGCATGTTAGTCCAGGGAAGCCCTGGAGTCCAGGGAAAGCCTCTCCGAGTCTCAAGGGCTTCCCTTAGGTGAGGAAGAGGGAGAAAGGCAGTTGGGTACAACACTTTCTGCTCACCACCTGAAAGAACCGGATCAGGGCACAAATGACAGAAACCCTGTGAGCAGAGCACTCACAGTGCCAATGCCCCTAAACATGAGGGCAACCTCCTTTCTGCTGGCAGTACATACAGTTCTTTGCTTCCCTGCGGACCTTCAGCTGATTCCAGTTCTACCAGATCCTTAAAACAAAGCCTCCTAGATCCACCCACCCTTTGATGGCACTCCTGACCCCCATGCATGTGTGCACAGAGGCTCCCCACTCTGCCGGCCCCAGCCTGTGGACGACGGAGGACAGCCTGCAAAATGCTATTTTCCCTCATCCCATATTTGAGAGCTTACTGTGGCCCCCTTTTGTTCCTACAAGATTCTGCCTTAAATCTCATTCATGGTTCGAGGTTCCCCAGTAGGAAAGACATCACAGGTCAGAGGCGCTCACCTCTCCAAGCCACCCACTCTGCAGACCCAAGGCCAGTGGTAAAGCAATGCCTTCATGTCACCGCCCGATTCGCTCTGCTGTGACTGTATCTTCCTTCTAGGAGGAGTAATTCTGGAGTCACAGCGGGGTTCAAATCCTGTTCCTCTGTATTACTGGTGCTACTTTGCAGCAACTATGCCCACTGCCCCATCTGAAAAATTGGGATAATAATAATTCCTACTTCATAGGGTTATTGTAAGCATTAATCTTTTTTTTTTTTTTTTACTTTTCCTTCTTTTAATGCTCCCCCATGCCTCTGCACCTCTTTTTTATGAGTGCTTTTGCTATAGGTAATAATTACATTCATCCTGGGGAAGTGGTCCCCAAAGGCATCGCATCTTGATCTTTTCTATTCCACTTCCCCACCTACCCTCTCCTCTCCCTCCCTTTCCTGGGGCAGGATTAATAATTTATATACAAGTTTGAGCAGTGCCCCACACAAAATGAGTACCCAGTGAACATTAGCTATCATTACAGAGACTGTCAGGTGCTACTTTAAGACCTTTTAAGAGACATTGGTTATGCAATAAAAGAAACATAAATATTAGTCTCTATCCTCAGTTCCTAGCACAAAGCTCGCAAAACACTTGTAATTTCCTGAGCAATAGGAGTGCTGAGAAAAACTTGTCCTAATCTATGGTCCACCCTCCGGGTTCCTGAAACAGAGCTCCTTGTAGATAGGGGCACTAGGAGTCTACCGCCATACCACCCTGAGCTCGCCCAATCACATCTGATAGGGGCACTAGGAGAATCTGATTCTCATCTTTGGTCTTTGACCCTAGTTCCTGATACAGGGCTCCTAAGACCTTTGTAATTTTCCTAGTGATAAGAGCATCTGACACAGAGCTCCTGAACCCTTGGAAATTTTGAAACTATAGGAGTGTCTCTTGTTCTAACGGGGTGACTCTTGACAGGTCCTGGTGAGCACTGGTCACTACAATGATCAGACCATGTTTAGAAGCTTGGTGTGTCCACCCCCACCTACCATTCTTCAGAGAGGAGAAAGGGGCTGGAAATGGAGTTAATCTGGACAACTGCTGAACTATGGAGTGCAAGGAGCTTCTGGGTTGGTGAACCCAGGTGGGCTAGCAGCATGGCACACCTGAACTCCATAGGGACAAAACTCATACATTCAAGACCTTCCAGTCTCACCCTATGTAGCTCTCTGCCTGGCTTTGCACACTTTTTACTCATAGAGTAAGCCAGTGAATGTTCCCAAGTTCTGTGGGCTGTCCTTGCAAGTTAATCAATCCTGAGGAGAGGGTCCTAGAGGAAAACCCAGTTTATAGCAAGTCAGTCAAAAGCGTATGAGACAACCACTGCTTGTGACTGGCATCTGAAGTAGGGTACTGAGTCAATAGGCTTAGAATTGACTGACTTCTAGGAGACACAGCTGGTGGCACTGGAAGTGAATGGCCTGCAGGGACACCCTCCGCCCCTCCAGCTAAGGAACACAAGGGCAGAGTGGAGCAGGCAGGAAGACTTTCCCGCTTGCTTGCTTTCTTCCTGCCTTTCTTTCTTTTCCCTTCTCTTCTTTCCTATCTCACATATCTGCTGTGAAGCTTTCCTCCCTGCATGAGCTCACTGGCTCCTGAGCCTTTTTCTGCACCAAATGGCACCTCAAAGACACGTGTGGCCAGCACACAGACAGCTCCTTGCTACTTAAATATCTTGCCTTGACTCACAGCAGCAGAATCCAACGCTTAGAACCATGAGCAAACAGGCTCAGGGTAATGCAACAAAAAACAAAACAAACCAAAAAAAACCCCTTCTGGCTCTTCTTATGCTTAGTCAATGCAATTTGAACCACAGAAAGAAGGTAAACTGCACTTCTTAATACCTGTTTGTTTAAAAAAATTGTGCTGACAAATATGTGTCAGGCAATATGTGGTTGGTCTCTCTGATTTTTATTTTAATGCTACTTAAAAAGATAATATTGCCCACAGGGCTCACCACTCTCACAACACAGGAGTATGTTCAGTGATGTTTCTCTCCCTCCCCTGGTGCTAACCACCCAGTTTGCTTCTTTCAGGTATGGGCTATTTATGTATTTATTTTTTGTTTTCTTGTTTTTTGGGGTTTGTGTGGAGGTGTCTTCTTTTTTGAGACAGGATCTCGCTATGTAGCCCAGGCTGGCCTTGAGCTCGAGGTGATCCTACCTCAGCCTCCCAGTACTTGGAGGTGTCTACCACCACCCCCAGCTAAGCTATTCTTTTAGGTATTCAGTACAAACATATTCTCTTTTAATACATATTTTTCACTTGTTTTTTAAATTTAATCTTATTAAATATTTACCACATGCAAAATAATATTTATAATTTTAAGATAAAAAGATGTTTTGAAAAATAATCACTCAGGTTAGGAAACATAAATTTCCTTCAGCTGTAGTGTTGCACCCTGATAATCCCAGGTATGTGCATGCACGCCTGTAACCCCAGCACTCAGGAGGCTGAGGTAGGAGGATCACTGTGAGTTTGAGACCAGCCTCGGCTACATAGTGAGCTCAAGGCCAGCCTGAACTGCGTAGCAAGACCCTGTCTGAAAAAGACAAAAAAAAAAGTCCCAGGTACTCGGGAGGCTGAGTCAGGAGGATTGATTGATAGAAATAATTGCTTTCTGCAGTACAACATTTTTGTGATTTTATTTGCTGCTGCTTTAAATATTTAAGATATGTATTTCAGGAACAGGCCTGGTGGCACATACCTGTAATCCAGCTACTCAGGAGCCAGAAGCAGGAGGATCTCAAGTTTAATGCCAGCATGGGCCTTAGCAAGACCCTGTCTCAAAATAAAAATAAAAATAAAAAGGGCTGGGGATGTAGCTCAGTGGTAGAGCACCCTTAGGTACCAATACCACCAAAAAAAAAAAAAAAAAAAAAGCCAACAAAGTACATCTTGCATTCCAAGTTTTGAAATAAAATCCCTGTAATATGTAAATTCTCCCAATATTCAAAAGCATCAGGAATAGGCAGGAGGATAAAAAGCATTTATCTAGAAATACAGTTAGTGTCAGATACAGGACCCTCTGACATGGAATGTCATAGGCACTGAAGGCACTGCAGATGCAGCTAACTAGTTAGTGGGCTCTTGGGAAGGCCACCGCCTTGCCTTAAGGCATCAGAGTTAAAGACATTCTTCAAATTCAGAGATGTGAGAAAGTCACAATCTTCCTACACCCCCAACACAATCTTCCTATCCCCCACCACGATCTTCCTCAAAGACCAGATCCCTCAATCAGGAGTAGGAGCACAGTTGAGGGCAAATGCAGATCCGCCCCAGCTAAAGCTTCTGTCCCGTACCCCAGTCTCATAATGAGTCACACTGGCATCTGCTTTGGAAAGGCGCTGGAGTTTACTGCCCCAGTACAATGGCCTAATCACACCTGAAGCCAGCACTAGACCTCAATCCCTGTTTCATAATGTGTGGTCCAAGGAAGGCCTGCAGTGGAATCACAGCTGGGGAAAAGGATAGGCCGAGAGGGTGTGGCTATGAGAATGCAGATTTCTGAGACCTGGAGTTTGAGCATATTTATACCCTGTGACAGCTGTATCAACCTGAATAAGAAACCCCTAGTGGGGTGGTTCTGGGTGTGGCTGGATGAAGAATTTACTGAAGAGGGAAGCCCCACCCTGCGTGTGGGTGGCACCAACCAATAGGCTTGTAGCCTGCATGGAATGAAAAGGGAAAGGAGAACAAAGTCTGCTTCTGCTTCTTGAGAGGAGCTCCGGTCTTTGCCACCTGTGAAGACCCTCCAGTTTTGGATGCAGACTCTCCCAGGACTCTGCAGGGAGCTCCAGGCCTTCGACTTCTTAGTGGCTCCTCTGGTTCTCCAGCACATACATGGACCTTTTGCCCTCCTTCACCCCCAACCCTGGAAGGAGCCATTGTGAGCTTACTTGTAAATCCTTTATATACCACACATCTTTCTAAAATATTACACCCATTCCTTTAGTGAGCCCTCACCTGACTACACAGCCTGAGTTGTTGTTCACTAAAGGTCCTCACTGCGGAGGCTGCACTGAAGAACTAAAGCATCCACTCCTCCCCAGTGCCCCATGGGTTCCACAGTGGGCCCATGAGGCTGGTGGCCGTGGTGGCCGGGATGGAGTCTGTGAAGAAGGACATCCTTTAGTTCATCTTTCAATGTATTACCTCAGGCCTGACCAAGCCATATGATTGTTTGATTCTGGAGGAAGTCTAATAAAAGCATTGGTGTAAAGCAAATGATTGCAGGATGCTTTTGTTTTGTTTTGTTTAGGTGTTTTTTTGTTTGTTTGTTTGTTTGTTTTTTTGGTACC
The DNA here is from genome assembly GCF_000276665.1 of Chinchilla lanigera. Lineage (NCBI taxonomy): Eukaryota > Metazoa > Chordata > Mammalia > Rodentia > Chinchillidae > Chinchilla > Chinchilla lanigera. The sequence continues at coordinate 2,255,983 of NW_004955540.1, read as the reverse complement.
GGGAATTGAACTTATGACCTCAGGCTTTGCTAGGCAAGCACTTATGCCACTAAGCTATACCCCCGGCCCTACTGTAGGATGCTTTGCTGAGATTTGTCTGAAGGAATGATAACATGATGGCTAACTAAGTCAAGTCTCATCCCTATGATAATTGAGTTATATTGCCCTTGCTAAACCTGTTGATACCCTCCCATTTGCCCCGCTGCCTCCTTTGTTCTTAATAAAAGGTTACTGAAAATGGTAATGGGGCTTCAGTCCAAGCGGCTGCTAGCCCCCTGATCCCAGAATTATGCCTCTCTTGTTTTTCTTTTTTCTCTTGCTGTTCTTTTCATCCGCGGCACCTTGTTCTCCGGACCTGTCACCCTGGACAGAAACAGAATGTAGACCAACAGGAGTCGTGTGTGGGCTCAGCGACTGTCCTCACCTCACCAAGGCTGACCCAGACCCAGGTGCCATCCGTTCTGAAACCTTCAGTGGCCACCACGGCTTCCCCTCCCCTGAATAAGCGCTAATGCCACACATGGATGTTCTTGCCATGTTTCTGCCAACCACTTGCAGCTAACCGGACTCCTTATCCACTGTCATGACACCTGACTCCAACCGTGCTTTAGTTCTTTCCAGACAGTGTCTGACTATGTTGTCCAGGCCAGCCCCAACCCACTGTCTCAGGTGAATCTCCAGCCTTAGGCTCCCAGGCACTGGGACTACAGGCATGCACCACCAAGCCCATGCCAACATTGCTCTTCATCAAACAAATCCTGCCAGTGTGCTGGTACCCCGGGTTCTCTGGTTTGACGATGGTCTCCCTAAGCCAGAAGAGCAGACCCTCGGGGTGCAGATGCATGACCTGCCAGAGAATGAAGCCACTGACTGGAGCCAAGGTTCTGTCCTCTAGCAAGCAGAAGATGCCCTGAGCCAGGGGCAGCACAAAGTTCCCAAGGAATCTCATGCTTGCAGAGTCTGAGACTCTTACAGAACGGTGAGTATTCAAGTAGACAGTTTTGAAGGACATGTCACTCGGGACATGGTGAAGTTCAGCAACCACTCCCAACTGTAGAGAACATTTTTCTAGTGACCTGAATTTGAGCTTAGAGTGTGGGCATGAACTTGGAACACCTGCACTCAAACTCTCTCTGCCACTCACTCACATGTGGCTTTGGGCACATTATTCTACCTCTGTCCCTTGGCTTCCTCATCTGTAACAGGGGAAAATGAAATATCTACCCATGTTGTTGTTTAGGAGATTAAGCTAGTACGTAAAGAGCTTAGAAGAGCTAACTGGTGCATACTAGGCATAAATATCAGCTATTTAAAACATTTTACTAGCCAGGTATGGTGGCATACCCCTGTGATCCCAGCACTTGGGAGGCTGAGGCAGGAGGATGACTGAGAGTTCAAGACCAGCCTGGGCTACATAATGTGTTTAAGGCCAGCCTGAACTGCATAACAAGACCTTGTCTCAAAAAATAACAACAAGGGGCTGGGGATTTAGCTCAGCGGCACAGCGCCTGCCTGGCAAGCACGAAGTTGTGAGTTCGATTCCCGGTACTGGGAATAAATAAATAAATAAATAATAACAACGAAAAATTACCTCTCTCAATATGCAAGATTCTTTCCTACTCTCTCTCTCTCACATACACACACCCATACACAATCTTATCTGATCCTCAATGTAACTATTACTTGAGGCAACCAAGGCCTGGGAAGGTTAGACCACTGTCCCACGGTCACACAGCTAGCAGAAGGAGAACCATACTGGAGGCCAAGAACTCCCATCTGATTTTTGTAATCTGAGCACCAGAACAAGATCTTGTCACCCCTGGCCCCTAGAGGTCCATGCCCTGTTCCACACCTGTGGGCCAGGGAGCAGCGCCTCTCTACCACCCCTGGCTGCAGAAAAGCATTGCGAGACTGTATTCACATTCTGCCCTCGGTCTGCTGCCAGTGCTCTTCCCCGGAACTGCTTTAAACCTCCAGGTCCCCATGGAAACCCCAAAAAACCTGCCTATGACTAAGCAAAATTTCACCATGACGACTTCCTTGCTCACAGATGGATATTATCAAAAGCCTGCTTCCAACAGACACCTGCTGTCACTCAGGGCCAGAGCCACATTCTCCCTGGATGAGAAGATAAAAGAAAGCTGTTCCCTGGGGACCCCACAGTATGGACAGCTTAGAGAAGAGGAAACATGTTGTGAACTGCTACAATCAAGATCAGACACAAGCAAGGGGCTTTCTGCCCATGCTTGTGGCCAGGGGCTGAAACAAGGGCCTTGCAGAATAAACAAATCAAGTAACTCATGCTTCCCGGCTACCTGCAAAAGCCATTGGTAATGTGCTTCTAAGGTGGAAGAGCGGGGCTTGGAAGAAGGGCTCAGGATACTGCAAAAGGACCCTGCTAAAAAGCACCACATAATCTAAAGATGGACCAGAAGTTTATCATGGGGAAGGATCGAAAGCAAAAATTCAGCTGCACTTTGCCAGCATTGTCCAGAAATACAGTAAAGTGGGGCTGAGTGTTCCAGACTCCTTCAGTGACAGAAACTGTTACTCTGTTAAAGACTTGAGGAATGTCTGTGGAGTGCCAACCACACCCTCAGACACCGCGCCAGACACCAGCACCACGGGGAGAAGGAGGCAGAGAGAACTCAGTCTCGTGAAGGAGACGGAAAACAGACTTTTCAGCAAATAGATACACAAGAGCATTTCAGTTGGTGACAGCTGCTGTAAAGAACAAAAGGTCATAGGCCATGAGCTGGGGCACAGGACCTAAACACTAAGGGACGCCAGCCAGAAGAAACAAAGCAAAGGGCCCCGTCCAGATCAGCAGAATTAGGCCCCCAAGGAAGGGACAGGCTCGTCCTGCTCAGGAACAGAACCCCTGAGGGAGGAGCAGGCTGGGCACAGGCCAGGAGTGTGCAGTGGAAATCACAGGGGCACCTGTCCCGACCACACAGGGCCACGGCCATGCTAAGGACAGGGGATTTTAGCTTAAGGATACGTTGAACCCATTTAGAAGTGGTGGTGGCTTGTGGTTGTGGTGCTGCAGACTGAACCCAGGGCCTTTGCACAGAGTTACCTCCCCAGCCCGTTTTATTTTTTATTCTGAGACAGGGTCTCACTAAGTTGTTGAACTGCCCACGCAGGCTCCAATTTGAGACCCTTCTCCCAAGGTGGTAGGGTCACAGGTAGGTGTGCCTCCCTGGACTTTATGTTCATTTTTAAAAGAAAAAGACAATTTGATTTATGATGTTTACAAGAGCACTCCGGGTGGTTTGAGGAGAAAACACTGCACAGTGGGCTGAATTCAGTCTCCACTGGTAGTCTAGAAGCAGGGACTTGGTTGGCTTTGACTCCCCACATCTAACATATGGGTCCTCAAAAAGACAAATAGTAAGTTAAATTATCTGAGAAATAACAAAAACTGTGGATTCTTTCTGCAGCAAAATGTACTGCCAGGGCCAAGCATTAAGACCCCTTTCAGGAGCCCAAGCTGTGTACCCAGCAGGCTACACTCTATTTTTGGTTCCATCCAACCAGACAGGAACACAGCAGCGCCATGCCTTCCTTCAGGCATTTCAGCCAGCAGCAGAAGTGTGTCCCACATCTGCACTGGCATCCGACACACTGAGTCCACTCAGACCGGGCAGAACAAGACTGGGCAGCAGCAACAGGCACAGAGTCTCAGGCATGGCCAGCCTGTCCGACGGGCCTCAAGGCCATCTCTGCTAGATGAGAAAAAAATGTAACATGGCAGAGAGCTAAGAATGTGTGCAAGGCCCTGTGCTCCTGTACCAACTCCAAGAGAAAGTGAGAACAGGACATACAAACCAGTCCCTGAAAGTTACCCGGAGGGAAGGGGACACCAGACAGGACCACACTAGATGGCAAGGCCTGGAGGCCATGCTACCACTGGAGGGGAAAACAAAATGTAGTATTTGCTATGTAGTACCTATAGGCTTCTGTGGACACAGAGAATCCCTGAAAGGATATGAAATAAACTGAAAAAGAGGCTGTCTCCGGCTAGGGACATCAGAAACCTGGACAAAAAAAGGGAAGCAAATTTACTTTTCACTCTTTTATGTATTTTGAAATTAGACAACTTACATATACCACCTATTTTTTTTTAATGAATTAAGTAAAAATTAAACACAGGGATGCATCCCATCCCCAGTACTGCAAAAAATAAACTGAGCAGAACCATATACACAAAAAAGGATGCCTAAGAAGGTAAAAAAAGGTTGTCTTTGTTACTGCTGCCAACCAACCCATCTTCCAAAAGCCAATTTTCTTAAAAGGTATTTTGTCTTAGTTACTTTCTTACTCGTGGAACAAAATACCCAACACCCACAAATTAGAGGAAAAGTTTCAGTTCACACTTTGTGGAGGGTTCAGTCCATGGTTGGCTGGCTCCAAGGCAGGGCGGCATTGCAGAGGAGAAACAGTTCATGGCAGGGCAGGCAGGAAGCAGACAGCCTCCCTTTGCCTTTTCATTCCATCCAGGCTACAAGCCTATTGGTTGGTGGCGCACACACCCAGAGTGGGGCTTCTGTCTTCACTAAATCCATTCAGCACACCCAGAACTAGGCTAAACCAATCAGTGAACTAATTTAGTACCATATACCCTTCATCTCATCACCACACACCCATGATCCAGCCAGCTCTGAGAAGCTACACCTGTGAGCACATCTTGGTTACTTTTCTCTCTATGCTGAGACAAAATACCCAACACCCCAAATTGAGGTAGGAAAGGTTTATTTAGCTCAATTTATGGGGGTTGTGGAGGTTTCACTCTGTATCAGATGGCTGATTTTAATCGTGTGGAGTTTTTGGTCCGTAATCAGCTGGCTCAAAGGCAGAGTGGCATGGTGAGGGGAAACACTTCAAGGTGGCAGAAAACAGCAAAAGCAACAAGAGAAAAAGGGAGAGGGGGAGGGCAAGTCTCTTTTCCTCCCTTATGCAGTACACCACCTCTCCACCCATGCCTAAACCATCTCCGTGCCCTCCTCTTCCACAAGCTCAGGATGTTTACACAGTGAGGACCCTGGTCCCTGCTGAGTCACTTAGTTAAGCTTCTACACTTCTTAGTTCTCGAGTTGACACAATGTATCAATCATTACAGCACTTTAGGGACAGCTTAGATATAAGCCATAGATGCTATGCTAACATTTCCAATCAGGAACAGCCAGTTCTACTGACCTGAGAGCCTCCGCGGGCTTCTGTGTTTGCTTCCCTACTGGTGAATCTCAAATACCTTATTTCTCTTAATTTCACAGTCAATTTACAAATCCTGTTTCTACTCTCTGCTTTTCTGGAATGCTCTTCCTTCCAAATAGATGGTGTTCACTTCTCTCACACATGTTGAATATAAAAAGCAAATCCAACCTCAAAGAAAAATTAAGCACAGGAAGACACAAAGAACAGTTCCTAAGCCTGGAAAACAACTTTGAAGGAAAAAAGGCTTATAAAGGCAACTTTCCGTTCAAACTGACAGACATCCAAGTCATACAAGCTGGAGGGGAAAGGAGTCCACTGGTTCAGAGATGTGCCAAGTTCAGAAGCGGAGGCTGGCTTCAGGCACAGGTTGACCCAGGGCTGAGGAACGGCTGCCCCTGGGGTTCTTGCGGCACTCTCTCTTCTGTGCAGTGGTCAGGACTCTCCCTGTGATGATTGGAATGCCCACTGCAGCCTCCCAAAGCTGGGGACTCCAGCTTAGCAACACCAAGGAGGCGATTGCTCATCTCTGAACAGCAGCAGGCAGTCCAGGGAACATGCTGCCAGTCACTGCAGACCTGTCCTGGCGAGGGGCTCCAGTCCAGATGGGTTTAGGTGATTTGCTCATACACAGGAAAACTACAGGAGATGTGCATGCAGAATCTCCAAGGGCACCACAGGAGCACTGCTAGAGAAAACTCAGGTGTCCTGGTGCCGGCCTGTAATCCTAGCACTGCAGGGAGCTAAGATAGGAGCACAAGTTCAAGGCCTACCTGGGTAACTCAGCAAGACCCTATCCCAAAAAGGGGGCTGGGGCTGGGGACATAGCTCAGTGATACAGCATCCCTGGGGTCAATACCCAGTAAGTGGGGTGGGGGCTCTGCTGCTCTAATAAGTCATGATTATGACCATGGGACCTTTTCCCCAAGGCACTGGGGACTGAACTCCAGGCTTTCACACTCAGTTACATCCGCAGCCTTTTTTTTCTTTTTACATCCTGGGTCAGGGTCTTACCACATCTCTAAGTTGCCCAGGCTGCCTCCTCCTTGCCTAAGTCTCCGTTCCCACTACACTTAGCTCCTTGGGACACTGTAACTGGCTTGAAACTGTAAAACCTGGCTGGAAAGTCCAAAGAGACATCTGTTTAAGAATTCTACCTCACAAAGACACTATCTGATCTGTCTGTACTAGATGTACTTCTCAATATCAGATCAGAAGCATATTCACAAAACAGGCCAATAAAAACCTCCAGAAATGCAATCCGTAAATCAGACTACAATCCTTTGGTCCCTCTGACACTTTCTGCTCAGGGAAAAGTATTTCCAGCATTCAGCCTGCCAAATTTCATTGTCTTTGTTTTAAGCCATTAACATTTCAATCGGCCTTCTGAAACTCAGTGAAGATATGTAAGTGTGAGATCCTTTTTTAGCTTTAGTGATCTAATAACTTAAGAGGCTGTACCTATATTCTGCTTACACAGAAGTTCACCTGTGTTCTCCCAGAATCTTCCTGGTGAGCTGAGCAAGCCAGTTAGTGACTAGCTGATCCTCAAGTAATTAGTTACAGTGGTGCCCTCTACATCAGAGGGCACAGGGTACATACTAAATGAAAGCTTCTTAAGAAGCAGAAAACGAGGGCCAAGGATATAGCCCAGCTGCCCAAGCACCTGCTTGTCCTGAGTTTGATTCCTGGTACCAAAAAAAAGAAGCAGAAAATGGGCTGGGGGTTTGGCTCTATGGTAGAGCACTTGCCTACCAAGCAAGAAGCCAAGTTCAATCCCCAGTACCAAGAAAAGGAAAGGAAAGGAGAAGAGGGGAGGGGGCAGGAGGGAAGAGGAAGGGAGGTGAGGAAGAGGAGAGGAGAGGAGAGGAAAGGAAAGACAGAGAGAGAGAAAGGATAGAAAACTCATCTAAGAACGAGAGCTTGGATAGCCTTGCTATAAGAAGTTACTGTTTTTGCAGTGTAATGGTTTATGTCTAGATGTACAAAGCATAGGTGGGGCTTGGGGAGGTGACGGGATCGCAGGTGTGTGATACTCATCAGTTGGGTTCGTCCACTGGTAGATTTATAGCTGTGTATGATGCTAGGAGTCGAAGCCTGTTGGGAAGAGGTGGTAACTGTGGGCATGGCCTGGAAGGGTCTATATCTCTCCTCCCCACTTGATCCCTCTCTGCCTCCTGCCTGCCATTCCCTGAACTCTTTCTCCTCTGCCACCCTGCCTTGGAGCCAGCTCACTCTGGACTGACCTCTACAAACTGTGACCCAAGTAAACCTCTCCTCAGAGCTGTGAGTGTCAAGTAGCATGTCTCAGTGATAAGTAACTAAGGCATGGAGTAAAACCATGAAGAATGAATGAGAACCAATACTAAAGCCAAATATCTTTTATTTGGAATTGTATGATTAAAGCCAATTTTCCAAGAAGGCAGACATGACAAATGTGTTTTAAATCACATTTTTAAAAAGCACATAGACAGTTCTCATACAGGACTGGGACAGTCTTAGGATCATGAAGAACAACACAAAACCTTCAACAGAATAAACTTTAAATGTATTTTTCAAAAAATCACTTATAAGTAGGCCAAATATCACTCAGCCTGAGAGAAATGCAATCATTAACAACATTGTAGTCCAAAAAGACTAATATTTATTGCTGATTCAGCACACAATGTAATCCCTTCCAAGCAGCGGTGCTGTCTCTAGAAATATTGTATGGGCAACTTTGATGGGCACATCTGAGGTTCACCTGTCTGTAAGCCACAGCCTTGCCCAAAACGGACTTACAGTGTGGCTAGAGGAACAGGAAACATGCAGAAGAGACATCTCTGTCTGGATATAGCAATGCCAGCACCCCCTGTCACATGTGTTAACGTAAGAGCAGCTACACGCCATGCCAAGTTTCCACTTGACACACCGAAGGAAAGGCCTTCTTTTATCTGTGGTGCTGGGATGGAACCCAGGGCCTCACACATGCTACACATGCATTCCACCCCAGCCCAAAATAGTTCATTTTGTTCACTTGTATTTGTGCTCATCCATGTTTCTACTCCACTGAATTAAAACAGAAAAAGTAACGCTAAGCTAACCGTACCATGTTTGCTGTCCTAAAGGATAGGATGGCTTCTTCGTGTCCTGGGGTTCTCCACAGTCCCACATCCAGATGCCCCATTCAGTAGCTTTTACTGCTAAACCGATGTGCAAATTCAGGAAGTGTGTAGACAGCTCCCCACCCGACCTCAGGATCCATGCTGATGAAGTCGTTCAGGTTCATTTTACAGTCTAGAAAGATACATAAAAGAAACGTGTTCTGAAAACACAACTTTGGTTTCATAGCAGTGAAGCAACACAGAAGACTAAAATTAGGGGAAATTATTCAAACAGGTAATGGTTCAAGGTCACTTCCGTGGTTCCCTTGCCTCGAATGCACATCCATCTAATCACAGCAACACATCACACAAAGCTAAACTGAGGGGTGTTCCACAAAACCACTGACCAGTGGTCTTCACAAGTACAAAGCTTGTAAAGAAAAACAGAACAGAATTATCACTGACTGGAGGAGACACAACCAGCTATGTGACATCCCTCCGTTAGACTCTGTTCTAGAAAAAAGAAACTAGTCAGGAAACTTGCAAAATGTAAACGAAGACTGAAAGTTACTAGTTTTATATCATAACACATCAATATTTGGTGTCACTTATTTAAGATGTAGCAGTAAGGGAACTGAGTGAAACAGAAACTCTGTCATGCTTAGCAAATTTTCCAGAAATCTAAAATTTTCAAAATAAAAAGCTAAGTACGAAAAGGCACAAATAATCAAACTGCTAATTTACTGGCTTCAACAGCCAAATCACAGGAAATTCAGAGGATACAATAAAGATATAATCTGCAAAATGCAATCTGTTACCCGAAGACCCAGGTTGTCCAACAAATTAACAAAGAAAGAACTAGATAAAGAATCTGTACATTAAAAAAAGTCTCTTGGGCCGAGGATACAGCTCAGCAGTACAGCGCCTGCCTAGCAAGTCTGAGGTCATGAGTTCAATCCCCGGTACCACACACACACACAAAAAAAAAAAAGATTCTTGGCCAGGTGTGGTGGTACATGTAATCCCAGCACTTGGGAGGCTGAGACAGGAGGACTGCCATGAGTTCAAGGCCAGCCTCGGCTACAAAGTGAGTTCAAGGCCAGCTTGAACTGCATAGTGAGATCCTGTCTCAAAAAGGCAAAAAAATAAAAATAAAATTAAAAAAGACTCTTAAGAAACACTTTGGGCAAACACTATAGAGACTTCACTTGGATCTTCATTCAAACAAACTGGGAGAAAAAGATTATGGCTTTATGAGATAACTGTAAATGTGAACACTGACTACATAGACATATGACGACTTTAAAGAATTATTGTGCATTTCTCTAGATGCAACAATGGCATTGTGGCTTATTTTTTAAAATATATATATAATGTTTTGTTTTTTCCATTGAGGCATTTCATTTGTATGTTTTATATCCCTAAAAAAGAACCTCAGAATTTTCCTTCCTGCATGTTTTCGTCCTGCTTCTTTGTGGTCCACGCAGCTGAGGTTGTAGATACAATGAAACCAAACTGACAGACGGGAGCAGGTTATTCTGCCATTTTTCCAGGCCTTTCGACTGCACCTCAAAGCTGGGGCTGACCACTTGTTTAAGGTGCCTGTGAGGTTCACAGCAATTTTTTCCAGCGCAGTGCTCATCAGTGATTTCAAATTTGCCAATGTAGCCGTGCTTCGTCATCACGGTTAGAGACCAGACGATGAGTCTGCAGCACAGCCTAGTAAGGACCCGGCATTTGCCTCTCTTTCCGGCACTGTTGATGCTGAGAGTGCGGCCAGGACAGTCACGCACACCACTATGGCAGCACGGAAAGATGGCGGAAAGAGCAAGAGGTAAAGTACACACTGTCTCAGATTCACTTCCAAGTTTGTGGGAGGGGACAAAGTAGTTGGGGTATAACAAATCAACCAATCATGAGCTTCAAACAAGGTGTTAGAAGTCTGTTACATAATATGTCTGCTCTTATACAAGATTTAAATTTTCTAGATGGCGTGGTGGTGCAGCCTGTAATCCCAGCACTCAGGAGGATAAGGCAGGAAGATCGTTGTGAGTTTGAGGCCGGCCTGGGCTACATAGTGAGCTCAAGGCCAGCCTGAACTGCATAGCGAGACCCTGTCTCGTAAGGACAAAAGAAAAAAAAAAAAAAAAAAAGATTTAAATTTTCCAGATTAAAAAGCCCAAGGGTGTAGCTCAGTGGTACAGTGCTTCTCTGGCATGTGCAGGGCCCTAGGTTCAATCACCACTGCCATCGAAAGTAATAATAATAATCCAAACAAAGAGCTAATTGTTCCTGCTTAGGGGACAGCCGAGCAGCAGTGATGGATCACAGACCCCGAGCAGCCTCCCCCCTCACCTCCGGTTTCAATGCAGGGATAGGGTGGGGGCGCCTCCCTCCAGTTCCCACTGGAGTCTTTCATGTGAGACCGGTCAGAAGCAAAGTTCTTCAAATAGCAATCAGCACGAATCACTCTAAATTTCCTGTAGATGGGTCAAAACACAGTCCATTAGGTAAGTGTCACATGTGAAATTCTAACTCAGTTTTTATATGGATTCATTTTCCACGGCATACACAAACCTACTCATGTATATTTTTTACTTTCACAGTGCAGAGATATATGTATAGCTTTGCACCTATGTAAAAAGCTATGGGGGGCTGGGGATATAGCTCAGTGGCATAAGCGCCTGCCTGGCAAGCACAAGGTCCTGATTTTGATTCCCAGTACCAAAAAAAAAAGAAAGAAAGAAAGAAAAAAAGCCATGGGAAGCCAGACGTGGTGGCACACGCCTCTAACCCCAGCACTTGGGAGGCGGCAGGAGGACTGCTGTGAGTTCGAGGCCAGCCTGGGCTACAAAGTGAGCTCAAGGCCAGCCTGAACTGCATAGCAAGACCCTGTGTCAAAAAGACAAAGAAAATTCAACATGACAGGGACGAACCGGGCCGGGGATGTAGCTCAGTGGAACAAGCCCTGCCTGGTAAGTGCAAGGCCCTGAGTTCGAGTCCCACTATTAAAAAAATAAGAAAGGGAAGAACCTCTGTGCCTACCAATAAATCCATCCTGAATGTCCTCACCTCCTGAACTGTGGATGAATGTCGTCATCAGACTTCAAGGCATCTTCTACATATGTGTCAAAGGGGCAGGGAAATGACAACACAGTATCAAGATCATAAATGAAACTCTGTCCTCCACTTGAAACATGGAGCAGAACAACATGGTAATCCTGAAAGTAAAAGTGGCTGGTTAACCAAGCTGCTCTAGGACGATGAAACCCCAGGGTGCCAGTATTGGTGCACAGATATCGACACAAGACTGACACACCGCAAGGCCGGGGAAACAGCTCGGAGGTACAGCACCTGCCTGGCAAGTGCAAGGTCCTGAGTTTGATTCTCAGCACCAAAAAAAAAAAAAAAGAAAAGAAATTTAAACCAGGTGTGGTGGTGCACGCCTGTAATCCCAGCACTTGGGAGGCTGAGGCAGGAGGACGGTTGCGAGTTCAAGACAGCCTGGACTACAAAGTGAGTTTGGCCTCCCTCAGAGGGCTCTGTGTTCACTCGGCTGCCCAGAGAAGGCTGTCTGGGCTGGGGAGCAAAGCACAGCTGCAGGGGCCTGTGCTTGGGGCTCTGCCTCTTCCCATTCAGCATGGCGGCAGGTGGGGAGATGAACTGCAGCAGGATCCTCCATGCGGCTGTGGGGTGTGGCTCATGGGGCAGTAACCACAGGTCCTTTCCCTGCATCCAGCAGAACGAGACCACACCCGGGGCTCAGCCTAGTGGTTTAGCAATGGAGCAGTCTGCATCAGGGTTTGCAGCGCTGCCAAACACAGCTCGGCCTTCCTGAGTACCAGACACCAACCCAAGTAAACTTCCCCTGCGTTACCTCATCTGAGCCTCACAACCCAGACAACCTGTCCAGTCACACAGCTGACCAGAGGGAGGACTTCAACCCCTGGTCCAGGTCCCCAGAGGCTGGGCTGAGGCTTGATGTTAGAGCAGATGGGGGCATAGGATCCAAAAGCAGTGCAAGCCCAGGGTTTTAGTCCATCTTGTGTCTGGCATATAAAAGGCACTCAATAAACATAGGCTACGTGAAAAAGCTGGATATGGGAGCACACACCTGTAACCCCAGCACTCAGGAGGCTGAGGCAGGAGGATCACTGAGAGTTCAAGGCCAGCTTGGACTATATAGTGAGTTTAAGACCAGCCTGAACTACATAACAAGACCTTGTCTCAAAAACTAAAAATAACATAAACGAAGAGTCCTGAAGATCACAAATATATCTCCCATACTGGCCATTTAAAATCATTCCTATAAGGGGCTGGGGATTTAGCTCAGCGGCAAAAGCGCCTGCCTGGTATGCGCAAGGTCATGAGTTTGGTTCCTGGTACCGGAGAAAAACCAAAATAAATAAAAAAATAAAAATAAAATAATTCCTATAATAATACCAAAATAAAAACTTAAAAGAAGCAGGGCAAACATCTGATCCCAGTACTCTGGAGAGTGCGGCAGGAGGACTGCACGTTTGAGTCATAATTTGGAGAGACCTCATCTCAAAATAAAAAACCAAACACTAGCTGGGGTGTAGGCCTTGGGCTCAATTTCCAGGGTGGTAAAAAAATAAATAAATAAAAGACAAGAAAATACGCCAGTACTTCTCAAAAGATCCACTTATTAATGATTGCCATTAATGATTACCACCCCTAATGATTCTGCCTCACCAATGCCCACAAGCCTCAGAGGTCACAGAAGCAGCGGGTGGGGAGCACCCATGCAGAGGGGCATCTTACCCAGATCACGGGCCCGTTTCCAGGTCTCGCCTGCTGCTTCCAGATGGGCACCTATGGAACACAGGGCATCCCACAAGCCACAGTTAGCCACTCCTAGACACTTCAGTGCAACACACGAATGAGAAACACAATCTTTCTAATCAGCTAACAACCATGGTAAAAGAATGAATAAGAAATCCAAATCCTTCTCAGTATAAGAATTCTCAACAACGAGTGCTCATAAGAACATAAATTAAATCTGGTGTGGTGGCATAAACCTGTAATTCTAGCTAGTTAAGAGGCTAAGGCAGGAGGACTGCAAGTTCCAGGCCAGCCTATGCAATGAGACCCCATCTCAAAACAAAACATACAGAAGGACCAGGGATATAGCTCAGGGGTAGAGCACCTCTGGGTTCAATCTCCAGTACAGCACAAAGAAAAAAAAAGCTCTTTCATACCTAAGAGATATATAAACATCCCATAGTCTCTTAAATACAGTCTCTTACCTATAAGTCTACAAATAAAGTACTAAATATTTCTAACTCAACTGGGCCCTATTAAGGAAAATACCTCATTCAAAAACTAACTAGCCAGGCATGGCAGTGCACACCTGTAATCCCAGCACTTGGGAGGCTGAGGCAGGAGGATCACCATCATGAGTTGAGGCCAGCCTGAACTACATAGCAAGACACTGATACAGACTACTACATAGTGGCTCTGAGCAGGATTTAAATTAACCAATTGGCTTTCCATGTTTACTTGTGAGTCTGTCAAAGGCTTAGGCCCTTCATCTGGAGATGGGCAACAGACTCATATTAAGTGTACCTCTGTGAGTCACTGGTCCCTACTGAGGCCTATAATGGTAGGTGAAGCCATGGTGCCTCAAAGAACAAGACAAGGCCACAGTAAGGACACCTGGCTACAACCTCAGTTAACTAGGTAAAGACTGTACCTGCAGGCATCTCACTCCACCTTGGAGATAACATAGTTCTCCTAAATTAACATAACGTCTTACTTGAAGAAGCCCTTGAGCAGACTTCCGAGGTCCTTGGAGGGTCCTGTTCAGATTCCCGACTTTCTTCAGTATTCCCCTTCCTTGTTTTGATAACTAAATAAATATAGGCGAGAAGATCTTTGTCTTTCTTTTTTTTTGGCACTGGGAATGAACTCACAACCTCACGTGTGCCAGGTAGGCACTATGCTGCTGAGCTATATCCCCAGCCCAGATCTTTGTCTTAGCCCCCAAAGAATCTCAGATTCTGTTAGAGGGTTTTGATCTACCTGGAGCCCTAAAATCATACCACTTGGCTCATTTATTTAAGCCTTTGCTGTACACTCATTTGGGAGATTGCAGGCCTGATCAGTCCACAATAACTAAGGGATAATCTAATGCATTAAGACCCTGTCTCAAAAAGACAAAGAACAAAACAAACAAAAAACTAACTTTACAATGTGGCTACATTCAAAAGGTACAGTTTACAACAGCACTAGCCTATGCCAGATTTAGCTTCTAAGGTAATCCTAAACTTCTTTTTTTGTCTTTTTGAGATAGGGTATCCCTATGTAGTTCATGCTGGCTTTGAGCTCACTTTTGTAGCCCAGGCTGGTCTCAAACTCTTAACGATTCTCCTGCCTCAGACTACCCAATGCTGGGATTACAGGTATGCACCACACCTGGCAATCCTAAACTTATTTCCTTCCAGCAATCCCTCACCAACTTACCATCTTCTTCTCATTTGATATGAAGACGGCGTAACATTCTTCCAAAGGATACTGGTCATGGTTTTTGATGTATTCACAGAGCTTCCAAATATTTTCTTCACTGAAATAAAACAATGGTTTAATCAACATAATTAAAAGTGAGCACTCTGTTTCTTTCAGATTTGAACAAAAAGACTGATGATAACATAAAAAAAAAAAATCAGGACAGCCCTTAAACATCTCCTTCAACAGCTGCCTGAAACTCCTGTAAAACCTCGTTAACAAGCTGCTACCCAACCTGCAATGTATGCGCACATACACCTCCAAATTCTAGAACAAGAAGCTAAACCCAAAGACTGTATGAGGGAGGAAATTATAAAGATCAGAGCAGAAATTAATGCAATTGAGACTAAGAGAACAATACAAGGCCAGGCATGGTACCACATGCCTGTAATCCCAGCACTTGGGAGGCTGAGGCAGAAGGATTGAAAGGATCAATGTATCGAAAAGTTGGTCCTTTGAAAGATTAAATAAGACAAACCCTTATTACTAATAACACCACCTTATCAAAAAAAGGAAAGACAAGACTCAAATCAATGCAATGAGGAATGAAAAGGGTGAAATCACAACAGATCCTGCAGAAATCCAGAAGATCAAAGACCTACTTTGACAGCATATACTCTAATGAGATGGAAAATTCAGGAGAAATGGACAGGTTCCTAGATACACAGGAGTTACCAAAGCTGAATCAAGAAGATATAAAAACTCTAAACTATCCAATACCAGTTAACAAAATTAAAGAATATTCCCAAAGTCATTCCTGGAAGCAAGCATTACCCTGATACCAAAACTAGAGAAGGATCCAAGCAAAGCAGAGAACTACAGGCCAATCTCTTTTCTGAATACAGATGCAAAAATCCTCAATCATCAAGAAGATTATATACTATGACCAAGTAAGATGCACCCCAGGGATGCAGGGTTTGTTCCACACACACAAATCAATAAATGTAGCAACACCGTAAGGACAGAACCAAGGACAAAAACTACATGATCGTCTCAATAGATGCAGAAAAAGCATGTGACAAAGTCCAACACCCATACATAAGAATCCCTCCAGAAAATTGGAATGGAAGGACCTTAATCTGATAAAAGCCATCTATGACAAACCGAAGCCAACATGATCAAATCATGTAAATGATCAAAAGTGAAAGCTTTCACTGTAAATCAGGAACAAGACGAGGATGCCCACTATCACTACTCCTGTTCAATATAGTTCTGGAAACATTAGCCAGAGCAATTAGACAAGAGAAAGAAATAAAAGGAATATGGACAGGAAGGGAAGAAGCTAAATTAGCATTAATTGCAGATGACATGATATGCTACATAGAAAAACAAAAAATTTCATGGAAAGACTCCCAGAATTAATAACCAAATTTGGCAGCATAGCAAGATACAAAATCAGTATTCAAAAATCAATACCATTCCTGTACACAAAAATAAACTAAGAGACAAGATAGGGAAATACCACCTTCACAATAGCATCAAGAAAAATGAAATACCTAGGAATTAATCTAACAAAGGAAGTGAAAGGACTTTACATTGAAAACTACTGCAGAGTGTTACCTCAGTTCATGATTCCTTTTGTTTGTAAACAATTTGGTTTGCAAACAGAAGTGTTTGGCAAAACTTTGTTTCTGTTTACTAATTCTGATTTAGGTGACAAACACAAGTGGGGTCATCTTTGCCTTGTGAAACAAATTAAGTTCATGAACCAAAGTATCACCATACTCTGCAAAAGGAAATTGAAGAAGATATCAGAAAAATGGAAATATATCCCCTGTTCTTGGATCGGCAGAACCAATATAGTGAAAATGGCCATACTTCTTTTTTTTTTTGCTTTTTGCTTTTTCTCCGGTGCCGGGAACCGAACTCACGACCTTGCGCTTGCCAGGCAGGCGCTTTGCCGCTGAGCTAAATCCCCAGCCCCTGAAAATGGCCATACTTCTAAAATTGTTATACACTTTTAATGCAATCCTAATCAAAATGCCAACAACTTACAGAACTAAAGAAAACAATACTAATATTCATATGGAGTCTGGGCATGTCACTCAGTGGTAGAGTTCTTGCCTTGAATGCATAAGTCCCTGGTTCAATTCCCAGCACTACAAAAAATAAATAAAATAAAATAAAATAAAATTCATATAGAACCAGAAGTGACCTAGAATAGCAAAAGTTATTCTAGCTATTCTGGGCAACAACAGCAAAGCAGGGGGCATCACAATCCCTGATTTGAAATTATATAATAAAACTACCATCATAAAAAAACAGCATGGTACTGGAAAAAAAAAAAACCCTGACCCAAGGATCAATGGAACACAGTAGAAGATGCAAAAACAACTCTAAACACCTGCAGCTACCTTCTCCTTGACAAAGAGGTCAACCATCTTCACTGGAAGAAAGATAGCCTCTTTAATAAATGGTGTTGGGAATGGCACACAGCTATAATCCCAGCACTCAAGAAGCTGAGACAGGAGGATCACTGTAAGTTCAAGGCCAGCCTGGGTTACATAGTAAATTCAAGGCCAGCCTGGACCTAGTGAGGCCCTGCCTCAAAACAAACAAATAAACAAACCTAAATGGTCCAGGGAAAACTGGTTTCTCCCCTGCGAAAACTAATTAATCTTTGCCCCCAAGCTGAAGATTAATCCTAGATCCATACCTCTTACCATGCAATAAACTAAAATCAAAATGGATCAAAGATCTAAAGATTAACACAGAAACACTCAGTGTGCTGGAAAATAGAACAGGTACTTTTGAAGAGTTTTACCTATTCTATTATAGCTGTGTGCCATGAGCAACATGCCCAGGTATAAGAAAGACTTCATGAATAAAACCCCAATCACACAGGAAATATTAGAAAAGAATCAACAACGTGGATCTCATCATTCTAAAAAGCCTTTGCACAGCAAAAGAAACCACCAACTACTGAAGAGATAACCCAGAAATGGGAAGAAAATTTTACCAGCTACTCTTCAAAGGACTAATATCTAGACTATATAAAGAACTCAAAAAATCAGACCCCCCCCAAATTTAAAGACCCAATCAAAAAAATAGGCATCTGAAATGCAGACACATCTCAGATGAAGTACAAACAGCAAATAAATATATGATAAAATCTTCAATATCACTAGTTATTTGAGAAATGCAAATTAAAACAACACTGATGCCAGGCGTGGTGGCACACACCTGTAATCCCAGCACTCAAAAGACTGAGGCAGGAGGACTGCTGCAAGTTTGAGGCCAGCCTGGGCTACAAAGTGAACTCAAGACCAGCCTGAACTGCATAGCAAGACTGTGTCTCAAAAAGGCAACAAAATAAAAAATAAAACAATACTGAAGGGGCTGTGGGGAAAAATGAAGTCTTCCTCACCATTGGTGGGAGTGTGGACTGGTGCAACCACTATGGAAATCAGTGTGGAGATTCCTCAAAAAATTAAAACTAGAGGTTCCATTTGACTCAATTATTCCTCTTCTAGGTATCTTCCTGAAAGAATTAAAAGCATCACACCACAGTGATATATGCACATCCATACTTACAGCAGCACAATTTATAATCACTAAATCTTGCAAACAGCCCATATGCCCATCAAAAGATGAATGGGTAAAGACAATGTGTTTTTTATACAATCAAGGAATATTCTGCCATAAAGGATAAAGTTGAGACATTTTTAGGTAGATGGATGTACCTCAAAACCGTAAGTTTGGGCTGGGAACTTAGCTCACCGGCACAGCGCCTGCCTGGCAAGTGCAAGGTCATGAGTTCGATTCCCGGTACCAAAAAGAAAAACACAAAAAACTAGAGATGTATTTAAAAAATAAAAGTAAAAAATAAAGAAAACCATAAGTTTGCCTGGTGTGGTGGAGCATGCCTGCAATCTCAGCACTCAGGAGGCTGAGGCAGGAGGATCATTGCGAGTTCAAGACCAGACTGGGCTACAAAGTGAGCTCAAGGCCAGCCCGAACTGCATAGCAAGACTCTGTCTCAAAAAGACAAAGAAGGACCATAAATTTAAGTGAAATACAGTAAATCAGACACACAAGCTTAAATATTGCATTGTATCTCTTGTGTGAGAAACACAAGGGGTAAATGGGGAGCAAACTGGAGGCTTGACAGGGAGGGACGTAGGAAGAACTTGTTCAAATGGGAAGGGGAACAAGGGAGCAGGAAGAGGGAAGGAAGGGAAGGGAAAAGTTATTTTAAAAAAGAGAATGGAAGAGAAAAATGGAAACAAAGATTTTGTAAATGGGGAGAGGATGAAGGGTTGAAGGGAGGGAAAGGGAAAAATTAAGAATTAAGATATATTATATACAGGTACAAATTTCCATTGATGAATGTGATCATCACGTATAACAAATATGTGCTAACAAAAAACTAGGCAAAAAAAAAAAAGAAAGAAAACAACCCTACACAGTCCCACACAAACACTGACTACTATTATTATCATTAAGTAGAGCATGAAAAGATAAGTAACATCGGGCAGATGCTAACAGAAAGAGAGAAGATGCATTTCTTTCAGGTTTGAAGAACATGATGGAGCAATCGCAGCAAGATGTACCTACCATATGTGCTCAGCTAGGGTTGGGTGTTAGTTCTCAGCTGCATGTGGTACTGTCTCCCGAAAGAACATTAAGCAATGGCTCAAGATAGGTTGGGTTGTGCCAACCGGGAGGGGGTGCTACAGCGTCCAGCCTGTACAGGCTGGGTCTTATGTTTATATCTGCATGTCCCCCAAGAGCCTCAAACGCCTGTAGGCAGTGCCTTTGGAAGGTGGCTGGACTCTTGGGGCTTACAGCCACACCGAGCTTGCTGCTGGAGGTGGGGTCTGGTCTAAAGAGGTCACTGTGGGTGTGACCAGGAAGGGTGCCCTTCTCCCTTCCTGGCTCCTCCCTCACTCTGCTTCCTGTCACCTTGAGCGGCCTCCTCCTCCGCATGCGGCTCTGCGGCCAACTATACACTTTTCTTCCTCTAAGTTGTGGGTGTCAGGTATTGCATCCCAGTGACAAGGAAAGTAAGACACCAAGGATGCTGCTACACACCCAGGAGCCCATGGGACAGCCCCACATAATGACTGTGCTCAAAACATTAACAGGGCAGGGGAACCCTGAAGTAGAACTGAGAAGGGCTGTTCAAAACAAAAATAGAACAGTGACCAGATCTAGGAGAGCCTGCAATAATCAGGAAACAGACTTTGTGTCTGTGCCTATGTCTCCTCCAATGTGAGCAGCTGAGCATCCTCCAGCTCATACACTATGCTACTGCTATGTCCAGACCCTCTGGGATAGAACCCTAGGATCTGCAAGTTTTACAAGCTCTAGTGTGACTCTCCAGTACACTCATACTTAGGGCAGTTTTGAGCGGTGCAAAATCAGCAAAAGGCAAAGACTCCACTGGGTACGAGAGCCAGGGAGAAAGGCCTGTAAGAAAGCAACTGGAATAGTCTCTGCGATGGCAGAGGAGACCCTGACCCACAGCTGAAGGAACTAAAAAAGAAACTATGAACCAGATGTTCATCTCTTGTCACCTTCCAGCAGATCACACCAGTCTTACCCACCTCCTCGTCCTGCTTCGTCCTCCGAGCCTTCCCCTCCACCTCCAATGCCTGAAGACTTTGCTCCATTACCCTCAAAGCTCCACTCTCTACTACCTCTGCAGATCCGTTCCTTAAATATGCTAACTAGTATGAGCACAGTCTTTCAACATCACGTCTTTCTCGAAGCACTTACCAGCGCCTACCAGGGGTTTACTTGTTTCTGCTTTCATCGAAAGGTAGGAACTATGAGATCTTACCAGAGAAGTTAGTTTCAATCCCTGCTATATCCCTAGTGCACCACACAATCCAAATAAAAATGGTGTGTTTTGTTCATCTGAAAGAGACTTCAGGGCCAGGGATACAGCTCAGCGGCACAAACACCCGCCTGGCAAGCGCAAAGTCCTGAGTCTGATTCCCCGGACCAAAAAAAAAAAGAAAAAGAAAGAGACTTTATTAGGACTTCTGCTGCAGCACAGGGCAAACAGTGTATGTAGGGAACTCCTAATAAACACATCTGTTGAATGAGTAGGGAAACAATGAATGGACGTGAGAGCCACAAATTGAAAAGCTTTAGGATGGTGATGGCAATCTTTTTAAAGCTTCTAAAGATAACAAATAGCCTGTGGCAGCTGTGGCAGCCTGCAGCATGTGCCCCATAGGTTCACCACCCCCAATTTAGGAGACAGGCAAGGCAGAAATACAATGCAGCAGTTGAAAACGATCCTCAGCACCGCCACACAGTAGGGGTCAGATCTTGGGCAAACATAACCGTCCCACGGCTTTTCATTAGCAAAGTAAGGTCAATAACATTCATAGAACCTGTCTCCTAGGTACGGGTGGAAGCACTTGGCGAGGGGCCTGATAGGTGATCAAAGCCGAGCAAATGTTAAACTGTTATTGGCACTGGTGTAATGAGCAGCAGAAGAGGAGGATGGATGACAAGGTCCTGAGGTTTCTCTCTGCGGGGAAAGAAGTCATTATCCAGGGAAGGGGAGGGGAGCTGTGCGAGAGAAGAGGACCAAGGCAGAGTAGTACTTCGCCTGCAGGGGAAGTGTAGGGCAGAGGGGTCTGTAAATCCCCATGCAGTCACACAAGCTTGAGGCCTTGAGCAAATTACATGCATCCCTCTGTGCTTCGGTGTTCGCATCTTTCAAATGGGAATCCCAACAGTCCCTACCTGCCTTTTAGGGATGCTGGGAGCGCAAGTGAGGTAGCCAACCTAAGCCATCCTGAACGACACCTGGCACGGGGCCAGTGCTGTACAAATGTAACCATCCTTACGACAGCAGTGGTTAACATCATGTATCCGGGGCTACAGGGCCTGAATTGGATTCCTGACTGCTGTTAGCTGGGCGCCTTGGGAATATACCCTCAAAGTCTGCCTCCCTTCTCTACCAAAATTAAAATGACTCGCATCTCAACCTGAAATCACAGGTCTACAGAATTTTCCGCCCTTCCTCGCTTCCGAGCTCTGAGACTCGCAGAGCAGGTCCAGCCTAGCAGCGCGAGGCGGAGGCAAGCACCGACCCCACCGCTCCGCTCCCGAGCCCACGGCCCGCCGTCCAGGCCTGCGGCGCAGCGGGGCGAGGAAGAGGCTGCGCCCGCGACCCTCACCAGTAGCAGCTGCTGTAGACACACGCGGCCCTCGTAGGGCAGGCGGGCTGGTAGCACGGGGCAGCGAGGGAAGGATCCTCCTGCATGGCCGAGCCAGGGCGCGAACCTCGCCGGTGCAGAAGCGCTCGGACCGCTCCGCGTGCGGGGCGGAGCCTGGAGCGGCTGGAGCAGCTTCCGGGTGGCGCGGCGGGACCGGGGCGGGGGCCGAGTGGGCGGGGCAAGTTCTCCGCGGTTCGGGAGGCGAGGGGGTGGAGCCAGGGTAAAGGGGCGGATCCGGTGTGACGTAAGCAAATGAGAGCTCTTGGGGGCGGGGCCCGGAACTCGGAGGATGCGTAGTTCCGGGGTATCCTGGTGGGAGACCCCCGAAGGGGGCGGGGCCCGCAGCGCTTGCCCTGGTAGGCGGGGCCCGGGCAGTGTTGTATGTGTAGCTCCAGGTGGGCGGAACACAGCTCTCGGGTGACCCTCTAGGGGGCGTGGTCTGACTGCACGCCATGGTGGGCGGAGCCCAGGGCAGGGCCGGCGGCGGCGCGAGGAAGTGAGGGCGCAGACAACAGGTGCGGGGTGGGGGGGTGTCTGCAGGCAGCAGAGGAGGAGTTAGGAGCGGCTCGGAGTTGCGGCCGCGGGGCCCGGGGGCGCCTGGGACGAGCTCAGAGACTCCTCCTACCGGGCTGCCTGCCAGCTGTGGAGGAACCAGGTGAGAAGCTTGTCTGTGAAAATCGACGCCTTGGGGCCCCGGAAGTGGGGCGAGGGATCCAAGCATCCAATTTTACTTATTTATTTATTTATTTTCAAGTACCCAATTTTAATCGCACAGCAAATCTCATCATAGTCTAACTAAATTTTTAAAATTCGGAGATCTGCGTACACTGGCTCCGAAAGATTTACTGACTCTTTAATAGAATAAGCAAAAAAGTTTTAAGAGTCTGTATAGTATTTCTTTTTGTGTTAATCATATGTTTATTTGCTGGCAGCCTGGAAATTGTTAAACAGTGTCTCTGTGACTGATGGACATTGAATACTCTATAACTTTGTGAATTGTCTTTATTTGCGATGGACACGTGTAAGTGACAGGGAACTTCCCGTTGTAAAATCTGAAATTCTTAGTTTAGTTTATAGGCCACACACAGTCAGATTCAACCACGAGAGTCCCAAAGCCCATAAATCCTGAAGACTTGAGTGTGAGCCCTTGTCTCAGTTATCAATGTATTGCCTCCATCCTGAATACACACTTCATTTTAGGTTCTATGGTAAATAACAGTTCCATTAAATCTGCCCTTTAAAGTGAATGTGAGGTTAAGCCTTCTAGCAGAGTGCTGGGCGATGCAGAAGGGGTGTGAGAAGCATCCTGCAGTTTCTAGAAGGGACCAGAGCTGAGGGTGTGATCCAGAGAACCCCGAGCCCAGTGAGCTCCAGCCGCAGGCCCGCTTTTGCAGCTGTAGCCTGCGGATAGCCCTTTCTCAGCCCTCTACCCTCCTATCTTCACTTTCCCCATGCCCTCTAAGGGCCTCTGACTCTGCTGCTTCCTGAACTTCCCCTTGCCTAGGCCTACTCTGGATTTCTGACTGCTCCCCACGTGCTGCTTTTTGCCAGGCAGCTTCAGACCACCTCACTGTCTTTAAACCAGCATAGGTCTCTGGTGATCTGGGAGACAGCCCACTCCATCATCTAGGGCCTCTGAGCTTGTTTCAGATTTGTCCTTCTCTGGGTACTCTTTCTTAATTTTTTTTAATTTAATTTTATTTTATTTTTGAGACAGGCTGGCCTTGAGCTCACTTTATAGCACAGGCTGGTCTCGAACTCGCAAAAATCCTCCTGCCTCAGCCTCCTGAGTGCTGGGATTACAGGTGTGCACCCCCATTCCAGGCCCTGGGTACTCTTCTTTGGCCTTAGGTACCATAGAGGGCAGTGGTGGTGAACCTATGCACATGTGTTACTGTGTTTTTCTTTTAAGACAAAAGATGTTAATATATGAATTGTTTTTTCTAAACTAAAAACCTCAGTATTCAGGTTTAATTGCAGTGTTGCCACTTTTGATAAATAAGTGGGTTTCGGGTTGCAGTTTGGCACTTGGTCTTTAAAAGGTAGAGTTGCGGGTACAGTTTAGAGATTCCTTCTATCTTAGAGTTATACTTTCGTCATAAATAAATATATATATATATATATATATCCTTTCTAGTAATTGCTCTAAGAGGAGGAGGTAAGGGGCTATAGTTAGTTAACAAGAGCAATCAGTAACATTCCCTGGCAGGATTTAGTTTACTCGGGTAGGCATTTTATGGGAATGAGGGGTGAGGTCACCTTATAGACACTATGCAGTTCAGGCTGACCATGAACTCATTACGTAGCCCCGGCAGGCCTTGAAGTCGTGACAGTTCTCCTGCCTGAGCCTCCCAAGTGCTGAGACTGCAGGTGTATGCCATCACACTCAGCTACATCACACAGTACTTTTTGTTTTGCTTTTAAACTTTCCCTTATAAGTAGGAGTTATTCTCTGTAATTGGAAAAACAATAGATCATAGGGAAAACTACATATGATCTTATAGTGCAAACATATAAAAAGAGATATGGCTTCAGAGTAGTAAGAACTGCCTAGAACCAGATTCTAATCTACAAACTCCAATGATCTGGATTATAAAGAAATAAAAGATACACTCAGAGTGTAGTATCCAATGAGATTAGAATG
Source organism: Chinchilla lanigera (assembly GCF_000276665.1). NCBI lineage: Eukaryota > Metazoa > Chordata > Mammalia > Rodentia > Chinchillidae > Chinchilla > Chinchilla lanigera. The sequence continues at coordinate 2,231,333 of NW_004955540.1, read as the reverse complement.
TTAGAAATAGGAATTTGGAGGGACATCTAACAAGGGAAGGTATGAGAAAGGCCACAGGCATGTAAGGGGAAGTTCAATAAGTCTACACCAGTACACTCCAGTCTTTTTTTTTTTTTTTTTTTTTTTTTTTTTGCGCGGTACCAGGGATTGAACTCACAACCTTGCGCTTGCCAGGCAGGCACTTATGCCACTGACCTATATCCCCAGCCCTACACTCCAGTCTTAAAACATGTTTTTTTTAATCTTTTCCTGAAGGAGTATTTTTTTTTTTTTTGGTACCAGGAATTGGACTCAGGACCTTTCACTTGCCAGGCAGGCACTATGCCCCTGAGCTAGGCACAGTGCCTAGCTGGCCCCTAAGGGAGTATTGTTAATACTCAATATTAAGAACAAGAAGAAAAAGAAAGAGATAAGCCCATTGGCTGGGCCTGTGCTATATTCTGTTATCAGACAACTGAAAGAAAACAGAAATATCCAGAGCCTATTGTAACTTGCATTTTCTCCATCAAAGAAAAATGATGCACAAGCTGCAAAAAAAATAAGTAAAATAACAGTCAGAAGAAAATTAAAGGCGAAGGTCAGTGCAGCAATAGAAAGCACTAAATTGTCTTACATGGGTTAAAAGTCTTTGGGTCTGGACTTACATGCTAGAATACTGAAAGAGCTTTACGGTATGACCCTAAAGCATCTCTTAATGATCTTTGTAGGGGCCAGGGATAGAGCTCAGTGGCACAAGGGCCTGCCTGGCAAGGGCAAGGTCCTGAGTTTGATTCCCAGTGTCCTCCAAAAAATGATCTTTGCAAAATATGTTCGAGGAGAGGACGTAAGATTAAATATAGCTGGGCATGATGACACATGCCTATAATCCCAGCCCTCAGAAGGCAGAGGCAGGTGGATCACTGTGAGTTCAAGACCAGTCTAAACTACATAGCAAGATCCTTTTTCAAAGAACAAAAATATTAAATACAAATATTTGAGTCTTGAGTTTCATAATAGGAAAAAAAACATATATTACAAATGCCACTGTACCTTGATAAGCTTCGTGTCATTCCCATAACCATTTGTGACTAAGAAAAAAATGTGACTTACCATAAATCTATTAAATTAATTATCTTTTAAGAATTAATTGGGGCTGGGGATTTAGCTCGGTGGCACAGTGCCTACCTGGCAAGCGCAAGGTCGTGAGTTCAATTCCTAGTACCAGAACCCGCCCCCCCCAAAAAAGAAAAAGAATTAATTGACAGAGGTTTACAACTCATTATATCTTGATTTTAGCAAAGCAGCTAGCCCAGCTGTATTAGTCATGACCCATCATTCCAAAGATAAGGCAGAAAGGCTGCCATTGTTTCATGTAACAGCAGAGACTGAAAAGGAGGAGCTGCAGCTCATAAGCGACCAGAGCCAGGGCCATGTCCCAGCCCTTCTTTCTCACCGTCTCCAACGCTGCTCCACAGTGCTTGGCTTCACTCTCACACCAGGCTCAGGCAGCCATAGGAAGCCCCGCATTCATATTTTCTAGGCTCAGGAACCTGAGTGGAACAGAAAGCTGCTTTTTCCTTCTAGTAATCACACAGAATGACTTGTGCCTTTGGTTTTTTAGTACGCGTTTGCAGTATTGGAGATCAAACCTGGGGGTGCTCTACCACTGAACTATATCCCCAGCTCATTTTATTTTTTTATCTTTAGACAGGGTTTTGCTAAATTGCCCAGGCTGGACTCAAACTTATGATCTTCCTGCCTCAGCCTCCAGAGTAGCTGGACTTACAGGTATGTGCCACTATGCCCAGCTAATATCTTTATTTTTACACTTCTGTGCTCTTGTGGGTTTGGGGGGGTATTTTGTTCTTTAGCATGTACTATGTTACTCTAAGACATTTTAATATTTAAAACACTTTTAAAAATCAAACATCAATATTAACCTAAACAGCTATGTGTGGGGAGATTATTCTCACTTAAATTTTCCCCACTACTGGACAATTAGTTTGCTTTCAGATCCTATGCTATTGTAAGTAAGGCTGCTACTGTAAGTAAATCAACATCTTTGTACATAAAACTTGGTCCATGCCTATGATTATTGCTTTAGGATGGAGTCCTAGAAGTGCAATTCCTGGGCTAAAGGTTTTAAACATTGCTACATCATCTTTAAGAAATAGACCCATCCCTCAACACTCTATTAAGGATTTTTTTTTCAGTTTTGCTTGTCTGCTTTTGTTTTTATTATTTATTTATTTATTTATTTTCATGTCAGGAATCTAACTCCGGACCTGGCACTTGCCAGGCAGGCACTGTACAACTGAGCTGAATCTCCGGCCCCTGTCTGCTTGTTTTAGACAGGGTCCAAGTATGTAGTTCAGGCTTGCCTTGAACTCACTATGTGGCCTAGGTTGCCTTCAAACTCATGAGCCTCTTGCCTCAGCCTCCTCCTGGGTGCTGCGATTGCAGGCGCGTGCCATCACATCTGGCTACACTGAGAATTTTTATTAAAAATGAATAGGCAAAACCCAGATTTATTTTCTTCATCCTACTTGCTTTGCTGAAGTTACCTTGTTTATTCATTTTCTTGTTTATCGACATCCTGCCCTTCACATGTAAGTTCCAGGAAGCGGGAGTTTTGTTCTCCGAGTCCTCAGCTTCCTTCTGCCTGCCTCATTTTCCTAGATAGAGCCCCCCTCCTCTCTGGTGCTTTTCAGAGTTCTCACGGAGGATGTCTCTGACCACCCTATTTAGAGTTGCACTGTTCTCTCCTTCTTCTCTGTTTCTCTGTAACACTTGACCACCTCAGTCAGCACATTCACTGAATTCAGCATATTCTTTCTCCTTCCACTAGAATGTAAAGTCCACGAGAGCATTTTTTGTGATTCTCAGTGCTTAGGATAATACCGGAGTCAATAGATGCTCAATAAATGTTTAATACATGTTGAATTAATAAGCCCAGCTGGGGATATAGCTGGGCGGCACAGCACTTGCCCAGCAAGCGCAAGTTTGTGAGTTCGATTCCTGGTGCCAAAAAAAAAATAAGCCGTAGTTATTAAGTCCAGGTCAATAAGTAGGCTTTGTTTCTGTTTCACTAGGACTCTTCTAGTCTGATCACGTAGCAAAATATTCAAGTGACTGCTGTCACCCAGGAGAAGCCGTTTTCTGTAATCCTGCGATGTAACATTCACTTGGGTCTTGGCACGAGCAGTGTCGGTAGTAAGATCTAACAATGGCATTTTAGGATTTCAGGTTTTATTATTACAGTTATCTTTCAGAGGAGGGAATTAGCACCGGAGAAGTGAATGATTTGCTCCAGATCATGTGGCAGAGCTGGGTACAGACCCCGCGTCGCTGCTCTACTGACCCTGAGCTCGTCTTGTGTTCTTTCTTTTGAATGATGAACTTATTTCAGTTCAATAATCGGCGAAACCTCTGCAAGCTGGCTCAAAGAAAAACCTGCCGAAGGCTAAGTACTTCCTGAGAGGCCGGCCCGGAACTGGGCGTTCTACATTTGAATCCTGGATGGCGGGAAGCGGTGGGCAGGTGCCGGAGGGGCGGGGCGGGGCCGCCAGGGCCGCCAGCCAATCAGAGAGCGGGCGCCTCCCCCCGCCCCGCCGTCCCGCGCCAAAATTCCAAACGGGACTTCGCGCGGCCCACGCCGTGTCCCTCCGCCGAGCTCAGCGGGCCGGAACTACATAAGGAAAAAACGCGTTTTCGCTCCAAGACCCGCTGGGCTCCCGGCTCAGTCAGCGCGTGTTCTAGTCCGCGTCGGCGTGGCCTTCTCGGCACTTGGGCGCCTCGTAGCGGAGGACGGCGTCGAGCCCGGCGCCCCGGGCGACGCGGGAGGCCGCGCGGCGGAGGGATTCTGGGCGCGCGCTTCGGCCCGGCACGGAGCCCGTGGCGCCAGAATTCGGAGCGCGGAAGCGGGAAGAGGGAAGCGCGGGGAAGGCCGGCCCGGGCTGCGGAGCGCGCGGACGCGCCGGGCGCGGGCAGCGCGATGGTGGTGCTCCGCAGCAGCCTGGAGCTGCACAGCCGCTCCGCCGCCTCGTCCTCGGACTCCCTCGACCTGTCTAGCGAGTTTCTCAGCCTGGAGCAGATGGGACGGAGGCGGCGCCGCTCGGAAAGAGCCGCCGTCTCTGCGGCCGCGAAGCGGGTGAGTCCGGGCCGGACCGGGCCGGGAAGGGGTAGCGGAGCCGAGGGGAGGGAAAGGCTCCCCGGGCCGGGAGACCCGGGCGGCTCCCTCCTCCTGCGCCGGGAGCCCAGCCGCCCGCTGGAAGCGGCATGGCCGGGCGGGGTGCGGGTGTTGGCTGCTGGCTGCTGGCTGCCTGCCTGCCGCACCCGGGTTCCCCGAGCGTTGCTGTGCGCCTGGCTGACCGCTGGCCGCGCGCATCGTCCACCGCAGGACAGACCGCGGGCGGCTGTCTGACCTCCAGCTGCGGTCCAGAGCGGCTGTTACCGGGGCGCGGAGAATCCCCGGTTGCATAATGCGTAGGGCCGAGGACTGGCGTCTGTGCACACTTTCTTCCCTTGAGCCTTTGAGAATGCATAGTGACAGCGTTTGTGTGACAGAAAGACAGATTCACGGAGTAACCCTTGAGTGGTAGGTCTAAAATTGGAACGTAGGTTTTCTGCCTCCCGGATCCTGCCTGCTGAACCGTGATGCAGTTGCAGTGACGATAGCGGAGGGTTTCGAGAGGCGGAAGCCTGCAGGAAGTGCTTCTTACAGTCGCGGGTACACGTGGGAGTTTTGATGAGCAGTTAAGGCAGAGAGAGGACGCTCCCACCCGCCTCACCACCCTGGCTGTTTCGGGAGCCATGGGTGGAGGGGACGGCGTTCATAAAAGGTTGCAGAAGTTGAGGAAGCAGCGCTGAAGTTCATCAGCAGATAGTACAGTTGGATTGGAGGGTAGATACTGCGCAGGAAAGACAGGACTGGAGACAAGGGTTAGGAATCTGTCAGGGGAGGCGCGCAGTGTCAGTGATGGTAGAGTCTCCTGTTGCAGACAGACTTTGTCTTGTGTCGTGACCTTGCGTTATGATCACTAGATGAAAGTAGTATCGTTTGTGGAAATGCTATAATTGGTCGCTTCTCCTCCAAGAGGAATAGGTTGGAAGACTAGTCCCTTCCATCTGAAATTACGATTCTGAATTGAAAAGCAGTTTCCTGACTTTCAAGACTTGTTTCTCGCCAGGGGTCGTGGCACATGCCGGTAATCCCAGTACTCAGGAGGATCACCTTGATTTCAAGGCCAACCTATATTACGTAACGAGACTCTGCCTCAAAAAGAGAAAAAAGACTTCTCAGTTGGGTGTAGGAAATGGCAGAGCTCTGGAATGGCCACACAATTCTGTGCTGAACTCAATTCCTGTCTGACCTATGTACCTGTGATCAGAAAAGCTACTTTCAAGTATTTACTGAATGTTTATTTTTTTAAGGGCAACGCTAGATTCTGTGACCATGTGATGACATCCATTGCATACTGGTTAGGTACATCAGCCCTGCAGATGACTGTTAGTTTATTTAGCATCTCATCTTACCAAGCTTACCAGTAATCAGCAGCTTTCTCCACTTGTTACTTGGGCCACACCCACCACATGGGTAGTGTGCATTAAATGTGACCGTACATGTAAGATTAACTGAGCACTTGATTATATATAGTTAGGACTTGGGCATTTTTAGCTCTTTAGGTCTTCTTTGATCTTAATTAATGGCCACTCTTATCTTTCTTTTTTTTTTTTTTTTGGTTTTTCTCCGGTACCGGGAACCGAACTCACGACCTTGCGCTTGCCGGGCAGGCGCTTTTGCCGCTGAGCTAAATCCCCAGCCCCGGCCACTCTTATCTTTCCTGAAGTTAGATTCTCTCTTGACTCCTCATATCCAGTACATGAACAAATTCTGTTGGCTCTGTTTCCAAAACGTATTCAGAGTCCAGCCAGTTCCTGTGTCTCCATTGCTGCCCTTGTTGCCTTATCTCTTGCCTAGGTTATTAAAATAGATTTTTTGACTGGGCACCTTTTTTTTTTTTTTTTTTTACACCACTACATGTGTATATCGTGCCTGTCTTCCAACAGTCAGTTTTAAATGCAGTCATTCTTTTAAAAAGTCAAAGCAGTTGATCCCTCCTCTGCTCAAAAATTCTAACGATTCCCGGTTCTAAGAGTTTGGAAGCAGCCCCACCCCCTCTGGTCATCTTCCTTTATCACTATAATGATAGCTGTCTCTTGGCAAAACTCACTCCCTTTCTAGCCACTAGCTTAGCTGCCCCTTCAATACCAAGACCTTTATATTTGGTCCCCCTCTATCAGGAACACTCTTCCCTGATATCTACAGGACACGTGCCTTTTGCCAGATTTTATATTTTTATTGTCTTTTTTTTCTTCTTCTTTTTGGTATCAGGACCTTGTGCTTGCCAGGCAGGTGCTTGTGCCACTGAGCTATATCCCCAGCCCCAGATTTTATATTTTTAAATAAAAAAACAAACCAAAGAATCCTCAAGTCACAGTGCTTAATGTGTTATAAGAATTATACACAGGCTGGGGATATAGCTCAGTGGCATAAGCACCTGCCTGGCAAGCGCAAGGTCGTGAGTTTGATCCCCCATACCGCCAAAAAAAAAAAAGAATTACACAAATACTACCTAGGTCTTCATAATCTTGTGAGATTTAAGTTTTTGTTTTTTGTTTTTATGGCTGAGGAAGCTAAGACAGAGACTTAAACAACTTAGCCAAATTCATCCTGGAACTGTGGAACTGTTTTGCACCTACCTAGGAGGCAGTCTCTTTTAGGTGTTCGCTAAAATTTCATTTCAATGATGCTATTTTAAACACCCTGTTCAGAATCACAGACCACTCTCTCTGACATGACCTTTTATCCAGCTTTATGTTCTCCTAGCATGTACTACCTTTTAGCAGCATATTCTATGATTTCCTAGTTTTTAAATATTTTTATCTCACTCAAATTAGAATGAAACTCCATAGGGTCTTGGATTTTTGCTTTTTGTTGAGTGGTGTGTTCCCAGCACCTAGAACAGAGCCTGGTATGTAGTAGATAGGTAGTATTTGTTTTTGCTCAAAAAGAATTTAGGCCAGGCGTGGTGGCACATGCCTGTCCTCCCAGGAGAAACCTAATACTGCAGTATCCAGAGATTTTGCTGGAAATGCTGTGTGATGGTTGAGCAATTAGAATGCACTCAGCTGCCTGCTGTAGGGTGGAGTTTTTTTCCATGCCAAGGTTTTCAGGACAGACCAGTGATGGCGAACCTTTTAGAGCTTTCAGTGATAATAAATGGCAGGCTCTGGCACATGTGCTATAGGTCCACCACCACTGGTATAGACTATGTGTACCTGTTTTGTTTTGACTCAGGGCCTCACTCTGTAGTTCAGATTGGCCTTGAACTCACAATCTTCCTGCCTCAGCCTCTCAAGTGCTAGATTTACAGGCATGTACAACCATGTTTGGCTTGAATTATACTTTTTTGAGCCAAAGTGATCATGTCTATAAATCAGGGAACCAAAGTAGACAAAAATGATGATCAGAAGTTACTTAGTGAGCAAGTTAAATTAAAAGAAATACATCTTGAAGGGTTATAGGTAATATTTACAAACACACTAATACCGAAAAATGAAGTATTCCTTTGTGGTTAGAATTATTTCCTGGGCCGGGGATATAGCTCAACGGCGCAGCACTTGTCTGGCAAGCACAAGGTCATGAGTTTCATTCCCGGTAATGGAAAAAAGAAAGAAAATAGAGAATTATTTCCTAATTTGGAGGCTTTACATGTATTACACTGGTTAGGTAGTACTTTGCCTTTTTTTACATCAAAATGTATTACAGAAATTTAACTTCCTGATGACACTAATTGTATTTGGATATTTCCTAATACTTTTAGCTATATTTGTAGCATTTCTTAGGGTAAGTTACTTTCTTTTTTGTTTTGTTTTATTTTTTGAGACAGGGTCTCCCGGTATAGCCCAGGTTGGCCTCAAACTCAGAGTGATCCTCCTGAATGCTGAGATTACAAGTGTGCACTACCACACCTGGTAGGGTAGGTTACTTTCACAAATGGTTCATTTTACTCTTACTTAATACATTGACTTGAATCTTTCTTTATTATTATTATTTTGATTTTTTGAGGCAGTCTTCTATATTATATAGTTTAGGCTGGCCTTTAATTTAGGAGGATCCACCTGCCTCAGCCTCTGGGCTTATAGGTGTGTGTCCTCACACTCAGCTCAGAAATTGTTAAAGTTCAAAAACTCCTAATCCTCAAATTCTGAAGGTACCTACAGTTACCTATTTATTCATAACTAGGTTCTGTGGTCTCCGGCTGGGGAGCTTGTGCACATGCGCCCTGCTGATGAGGGAGCCTGCGGTCTGGCTCATGCTAGGCAAACACTGCTGCTGAATTCTGTCACAGATCTTGCTCCATTTTGACTTTTGTTTTCCTCCCATTATTGTGGATTGAACCTGTCTGCAGTTCTTTACTTTTATTTTATTTATTTTGACAGGATCTTGCTGAGTTACCCAGGCTGCACTTGAACTGTAGATCCTTGTGCTTCAGCCTCCCACAGTGTTGGGGTTATAGGCATGTGCCCCACACCCATCTTGTTTTCTGTCATTTTCATCCTATAACCTTAGACTGAGGTATTTTTCTTCAGCTTCCCTCCAGAGTCAGACCAGCCACTATTTCTGTACTTTTGCAGGTCTGAAGCTCTTGGATTTCTGCAGGCTTAGGGTTGTTTTTATCTACAGTCACTTAAGGATGGACAGTAGAGGGTGTGTGTGGAAACTGTACATTAATTTCAAGTTGTAAGCCAGGCATGGTGGCACACTCCTATAATCGCAGCACTACGGAGGTTGAGACAGAAGGATCACTGGGAGTTTGAGGCCAGCCTACACTATTTAGGGAGACCCTGTCTCATCCAAAAAAAAAAAAAAAAAGTTACTATTTTGGGAAGCAGCAAGGCACTAGAACAGGGTTCTGATGAGATTGGTCGGGATGATTTTTTTTTTTTTTTTTTTGGTAGCAGAACTGGAACTCAAGACCTTGTACTTGCCAGGCAGGCACTGTGCCACTAAGCTATATCCCAGGCCCTTCAAGATGGATTTTAGTCAACCAGTCTAGAGTTGGAACAACCAGTTAAAAAAGATTATGATAGTAATAACTACCACTCACAGTGCAGTTGCTTTATGCTAGCCACAGAACCTAGTAGATACACACATACATTTGCCTTATAAAGTAACCATTAGTATCTGTCCTTATTTGGTTTGGTTTGGTTTTTGGTTGTTTTTTTTTTTTTCAGGCAGTTTCATCTTGTAGCTCAGGCTGGCCTCTAGCTTGAGGCAATCCACCTGCCGGCAACCACATCTGGCTTTTTTTTTTTTTTTTTTTTTTGAGACAGGGTCTCGATATGGAGTTCAGACTGGTCTTGAGCTCACTTTGTAGCTCAGACTGGTCTAGAATTCACAACGATCCTCCTGCCTCAGCCTCCTGAGTGCTGGGATTACATGTGTGTGCCACCACACCCGGCCTCACACCTGGCTTTTTATTGACATTTAAAATGACTCAACCAACTAATTTCTCCCTTTAAGGGTTTTTTGTTTTTTTTGTTTTGTTTTGTTTTGTTTGATACAAGGTCTCACACTGGTGTAATCCAGATTGGCCTTGAACTTGAAAAGATCCTCGTGCCTCCTAAGTGCTAGGATTAGAGGAATGCCACACCGATCCCTGTCTCCTCCAACTTTTTTTGTCATGAATTTAAAGCTTTAACAAGCTTGATCTTTTGTGGGAAAAGATAGAATGTTTCCGCAGTTATGTCCACTTTAGGAGAGACTCTGCTGTTCTGTTACTGCCTGCTCCTTGTGGTTTACCAAGTCTGCCGGGTCATGGCAGACTTAAACATTTATTTTCCCCTTGCTTGAAACATCACCTCCAGCGCCACCCCTACCTGCAGTCCTGAAGATGGAACGTAGGACCTTTGCCCTGGGCTACATTCCCAGCTCATTTTATTTTAAGTCGTCGTCTCTCCAGAGTCCCTAAATTGCCCAGGTGGGGCTTGAGTTTGCAGTGGTCCTGCCTCAGTCTCCCATGTAGCTGGGATTGCAGGCTGAGCCCCTGTACCTGGCAAAATTTGACTCTTAAATACCTTAGTCCTCACAGTATTAAAGTTGATTTTAGCAAAGGAATAAATGGTGCATTTCCAGGTCTAGCAAATTCTTTTCTCTCTGTTTCTACTTCTTAGGACTTTTTTCTAGTAATACATGTTGTGAATAAAAATATAGAAAACGGAAGTTCCCATCTGTCACACAATGTTAATTAGTCTTAACAGGTGACATTTAGCTTATCTCTTGGGAATTAATTTGATTAGACATTGAATTATGACTGACTTATTAACTTCTCATTTTCCTTAGGAGAAGAGATGTACATAAGATAATTCATCTAGAGGGATTTATAACATCAAAAATTGCAGATAATACATTAAACAGTTTGGGTTTTTCAGACTTTTTTTTCTTTTTGGGACAGGGTCTCCCTATGCAGTTCAGGTGGGCCTTGAGCTCACTTTGTAGTCTAGGCTGGCCTCGAACTCACAAGAATCCTCCTGCCTCAGCCTCCTGAGTGCTGGGATTATACGGATGCTCCACCACGCCTGGCTCAAACATTTCATTTTTGACACATAGTAATGGTACATATTTGGTTCAGTGTGACATTTCACTGTGTATACAAAGTGTAGTGATCAGATTGATTAAATTGGCGTATATGTCATTTCAGACGCTTCTCTTATTGGCTGGAACACTCAGACTTTTCGGTACATCTCTAGCTCCTATTTTTAGACAGTCTAAGTTGCCAAATTGCCCAGGTTGGACTTGAATTTGTAATCCTCCAGCTTCAGCCTCCCAGAGTGCTGGGATTACAGGTGTGTTGTACAACTCCTGGCTCAATTGTTTTAAACCAGTGCTTTGTTTCTTTGAGACAAGGCCTCCAGATGCTGGGATTACAGGGATGTGACACCACACCTGGCTAAGCCAGTTCTTTCTAAAAACTTTGTATTAGTGCATGTTTATCGAACATGTGTGTACTCACGGGGGGGGGGGAGTTGGTGCATGGACAGAGCATGCTTCTTTACTTAACTTTCTCCTACACCTGCTCCTCCATCTACTGCCTCCTTCCCATTGCAAAAGATCTGTCTTGTTTCTTGTTATCTGTATTTTGCTCTTTAAATTACTTATAGTTTGGATTTCTCATATAAGAGAAACCACATGGCATTTGAGCTTTGATGTCTGGTTTATTTCACTTAACATTATTGTCTCAACGTTCTTCTATTTTCCTACAAATGACTCAAATAAAGCCATAGTTCTCATACTGTGCTATAGAGCATCAGAAGTTAATTCCTGCACACCAAAACTGTGTTTAGTATATTTCATCAAATGACTGACACACCATTCACTTTAAAATATTTTAGAGGGGCTGGGGATTTAGCTCAGCGGCAAAGCGCCTGCCTGGCAAGTGCAAGGTTGTGAGTTCGGTTCCCGGTACCGGAAAAAAAACAAAAAACAAAAATAAAATAAAATAAAATATTTTAGAATATTTAATGATACAGAAAAATGTATTACTGGAAAGAGTTATCAAATGTGTGCAGTTCAATTTTAAAATCATGTGAGTGCTGGTAAAGAGTGCATGCTTATAACAATCACCTGCACAAGGGAAAAAAAGAACATATGTTTGCAAGAAATAGAATGGTGTATTCAGCAAAAGGTAGCAGTGGATGGTGATGGCTAAAGTTAAGGGAGACATTTTCATTTTTGTGCATTTCTTCATTTTTCCAATAGTAATGAGCTTTTTTTTTTTTTTTTAAATGATGCTGCAGATTAAAACCAAGGTGGGCAGGTGCTTTACTGCTAAGCTGTTCCTCCAGCCTTGAAGTGTGTTTTTGAAAGGTATTTAGAAGCTGGGCGTGGTGGTGCATACCTGTAATCCCAGCCCTTAGGTGACTAAGGCAGGAGGATCACGAGTTCCAGGATGGCCTGGGCTCCATTGTGAGTTCAAAACCAGCCTGAACTGCATAGCAAGATCCTGTCTCAAAAAAGAGAGAGTTATTTAGATTTAAAATTTTCTAATATATACTTACACGATTCTCCAAAAGCCTGTTTTGTTTTTTTATACACCATACCTGGTGCTTAGAGAGAATGAACTCTCAAGCCACTCAGTGCAGATCTAAGGTTCTTTGATATGCTAGGATTGATTCTTCCAAGTTTCTCGGTGACTCTTTTCTCCCAGTATAATTACCCCCCTTTTTCTTTTCTTATGGAAACTGATAGTTTTTTATTATCCCCTGGAATATGGTAGCATTTACCTTGTTACAGCAAAATGCAGATAATATAAGATTTTCCATTTCTAACTGTACAGTTTTGCAACATTAAGCACATTCATTTTCTGTAACTAACCATCATCACTATCCATCTCTGGAACATTTTCATCTTTCAAAATATTAAACATTGACTCCTTGTTCTTCCCTCCCTATTCCCTGACAACTACTGTTCTGCTCTTTCTGTATTTGACTGAATCACATAGAAGAATCATATGTAATATTTGTCTCTTTGTAATTTGTTATTTTAATGTCTTTTTTTTTTTTTTTTTTGTCTTTTTGAGACAGGGTCTCGCTATGCAGTTCAGGCTGGCCTTGAGCGTACTTTGTAGCCCAGGCTGGTCTCGAACTTGCAGTGATCCGAGTGCTGGGATTACAGGTGTGCACCACCACGCCCAGCTATTTTAATGAGTTAAAAGGTAATTCATGCTAAGTATGGTGGTGCATGTGTATGATCCTAGCATTTTGGAGACTGAGGAAGGAGGAATGTGAGTTCAAGGCCAACATGAACTATGCAGCAGTACCCTGTCTGAAAAAAAATGCAAAAACAAAATGTATGTTAGAGCCCATATTAAAATATCCATTGTTTTTTAAAGTCAATAATATTCCATTGTGTATACCACATTTTATTTATCCGCTGTTCTGTTAGTGGACACTTGGATTCCTGTTTTGACTGTTGTGAGTATCATGCTATGAATATGCACACACAAATACCTGATAGTCTCAGTTCATCCACTTGAGAGTGTTCGTTACTACTAGACAGTGTTCTGCATCAATTCCACTGTTTTTATAAATGTAAGCACACTCCATATAAGTAAATTGATCGTAATGAAAGTTTTGTTTTGGAGCCACTTAGGCCTTTCTGTTTATGTGTCAGATCATTTGCCAAAAATTATTTTTAGCACTCGGCTTTATTAGATCTCAATTGTGTTGAGAAAAAGAACTGGAAACGACTCACCAAGTGAAAGGATCTGTCACGATCATTAGCTTCCTTCCTGACACCTCGCATCAGTATTGTCCTTGGCTTTACTAAGGTTTTCAGGCCCCTGGGTCCTGAATGGGTGAGAAATGAGAAGGACGAATGAATGGGAGGTGTTGGGCTGCTAGCAGGTGTTTTTAAGAGAAAGAATTTAGGGCCAGGTGTGGTAGCACACAGCTGTAATCCCAGCACTCAGGAGGCTGAGGCAGGAGGATCATTGCAAGCTCAAGGCCAGGCTGAACTGCATAGCGAGACTGTGTCTCAAAGAGAGAGAGAGAGAGAGACACACACACACACACACACACACACACACACCACACCACCCCCACCCCCACCCCCGCAAATAAAAAAGAATTTAAGAGAGTTGAGAATCTGGAATTAGGTTCCTTTAAAACATTCCATAGGAAGTCTTATTATTACACTAGTGATCTAAGATATAGGTGTTCTTTTTTCAAATATCCTTAAATACAGGCATAACTGGTAAAGGTGGTAACAGACCATGAGTATCATTTAATGTTTCATGACATGCCCATCTATTTCTTAGACAGATCCTTGTCTCTTAACTTTAGCCATCTCCTGCTAACCTTTAAAAAAAAATCTTACTTTACTTGCAAACCAGCCAGATGTGCTACCCAAAACCAATTAAATGACAAGGTAAAGGTAGGCAGAGAGCAGGACAGGAATTAAAATACTTTCAAAAACCCATGGTAGAAAACTTCACTGTCTAGACCACTAGTTATGAAATAGAACTGTGAACCATCAGTACATCTTGTATTAGCTATTCTGTAACCGTTGCTGATGTTTATTCTGAAATGAGATGTCAACTAATGTTTCTTGAAGAGATACAAAGTGATTCCGCAGTAAAAGCAATTTTTACTAACTTGTAGCCAGACGGTTGCTGATATTTATTCTGAAATGAGATGTCAACTAATGTTTCTTGAAGAGATACAAAGTGATTCTGCAGCAAAAGCAATTTTTACTAACTTGTAGCCAGAAGAAAACTTTTAGGAGGAGTTTAAATTGAGGGTTTTGGCTAAAAGACTTGATAGCTCTCTTAATTTTTCTTAAAGGATGGATCTTCAGTTAAGGAAGTCGGAACGTATCACCAGACACGTTCTTTAAGGTCCTTGAGAAAAAGTGCGCAGACTTCTTCAGATTCTAGTTTCCATAAGAAAACGGAAATAACGGAGAAACATGCTATTGGCAGGCACTTTACAAGGTAACGCGAGAGGGTTGGCAAGTCGTGCAGATTGTTTTAAACCAGGAATTTGTATTTAATTCTTCAAGTGTATTTTTGGCCAGTTATCAAGGTTTCCGTGTTGTAAATTAATTTATTTGAAATGAAATTGTCACAAGTGAATATTATCAAATTAAAATTAAATATGCCTGTACCCAGTCAGGCTTGTCTTTGTTTTCTTGTTCAAAGCAGCATGTCTGGGAAGTGACTTGTGGTTCTGTCTCATAGCCTGTACACAATCTGTTTCATTCAAAACAGTTCTGTTTCTGATTGCTTGCTATCAAATTTTTCCCCATTTCTGAGTCATTTATAAATTTCTGTATATTCGTGTGATTCTAAAGTAGTCCTTACAAAAGAGGCAGAATATGTGATTTTTTAAAAAAACTTTCCTTGGGGTTTTTAAAAATTAGTTTATTGGGACTAGGGTTTTTATGCATATTTAACCAGCACCTACTACAGATGGTTCCTGAGGACTCAACACGTTTTTAAAAGTGCTACTTTCTTCATTTGTCTGCATCGCATACTCAGCCTTTCTCTAGTCTCCTGCCACGTGGAGTACCTAATCCAGCAGAGAGTTTTGCTCAGTGTCTGCAACTCTGCACAGAGGAAAAAATGCAGTATGTCAGGTCCTGGCGACCCGTCAGTAGTAAACACGACAGAGCTTGTTTTTTTGTGTTAAAGCACTAAGTTTTTGTAGTTTTCACTATTTTTAAGTCTGGTCGCAAAGATACCATCCATTGTGGGCAACAGGGGGAATGGGAAGGCCCATATTTCGTGCTGCTATGAGTCTGGCTTGAGTTTCATTTTTAGTATGTTACATCAGATTTGATAATGTCGAAACTAGAAAAGAGAGAGTCAAGTAAGTTAGCTGCTGTCTGTGCCTCACTTGAGGAATTTGTCAGCAGGTCAGTGTTACTTCTAGATTTCAGCTGACTGTAGATGAGACGTTAGGACCATCTCGAGGAAGATGCAGATTTAGTATGCTTATGCCTTATGAAGGAACTAAAGCCAGCTACAGAGGGAGTGAAGGTGCAGGTTCCAGCAGACACTGAGATCATTACCAGCAAAGTGCAGAAATACATGCTGGTGCAGAGGTAAAGACGACAGCCAACCCGATCAAATCCCACAAGAGGTGTTCTTACGCTTGTGGAATGTATTAAAGGTACTAAAAGAATTGTATATATATTTATTAGCAGAACAATAGGAGTGACAGTTGATACAGCTTAGTGGAACTTCATGATGAACTTAAAAAGAAAAACTTGATTTATGTAGACACTTTGAGAAAAAATGAAGCGGGCTGTACCACCTGAATTTTTACCAAATAGAAAACAGATCAGTATTTGGATCTTCTGCTGTCAGCACATTAGTTTTGTATGTATCGGGAGAGGTGAGGTGTCATGTAGCACAGTGCTTCTGTTGACACTTCAGTGGAAAATGAGCGTTTTACTGTGTCTGACATCCAGGAGGACCAGCCATTGGCCAGTGGCAATTTTTAGGCCATTTTAAATACTGTGGGTGTTAATGCCCATGTGCTGTACAGTTTGCATAATGAGGTGAAATAATAAAGCATTTTGATGTTGGTTTCTTTTTGGGTTTTTTTTTCTTGTTGTTGTTTGTGGGTTTTTTTGGTATCAGGAGTGGAACTCACAACCTCATGCTTGCCAGGCAGGCGCTGTGCCACTGAGCTATGTGCTGGGCCCCAACATTTTGATTATTAAACCCCCTGGGGTGCACTAAATTGAGGAAAATCCGTGTTCCAGAATGGCAACTGAAAAAGTGCCCATAAGAGTAGGAAAACTCACAGCAGAAATCCTGGCACTGGAGATTCCTGTTACAGGAGAACCCAGACAGCTTAGTGACAAAAGCAGCAGAAAAGAGGCACCAAGCGCCCTGCAGCAAGGATAGGACTGCTGACCACACCATGCTTGTAAAATGCCAGTTTGTAATCAGTGCTGTAAGAAACTTTGTCCTAAGTTTTTTGGGGTTTTTGTGGTCTTTTTGAAACAGGGTTCTCACTGTGCAGTTGAGGCTGGCCTTGAGCTCACTTTGTAGCCCAGGCTGTGCCTTGGCCTCCTGAGTACTGGGATTACAGGCATTGGCCACCAAGCCCAGCCACACATTTCAGTTTCTGAGATACTAAACTGAAATACAGTGTAACACAAAAGTTTTTGTTTTTGTTTGTGTTTTGAGACAGAATCTCATTTTGTAGTTCAGACTGCCTTAAACTCACTGTGTAGCTGAGGCTGGCCTCAAATTCAGCCATCTTCTTACCTCAGCCTCCTGAGTCCTGGAATTACAGATGTGTGCCGCTCACCCATCTGATTTGATATTTTAATCAAATCCCTCTAAAATACATTGAATTCCATTATTTTTCGTATACCATAAAATTTAATGATTTTAAAGTACACAATTCATCAGTCATTCTAATCTATTAACAGTATTGTAATGATCACTGTCCAATTTCACAGCAATTTTGCAAACACAAAAAGAAACTTTGTACCCCTTTAACTTTCACAGCTCTTGCCCCCACCTGTCTCCTACCCCTTGGCCATCATGAATCTACTTTCATCTGAGCAGATTGTCTACTACAGACATTTTGTATAAATAAAATCATGTTATACATGGCATTTGTGTCTGTCATTTTTCACATGGTATAATGTTTTCAGAGTTTGTCCATGCACTGTCTGTCATGCTTAGCTTTTTCAGTTGCACAATAAGATTCTGTTGTATGAACGGGTCATGACTTGTTTATTCCCTATCAGTTTGTGGACATGGGCTACTTTCCATTTTTCTGCTGTTGTGTTTTGTTTTGTTTTGTTTTGTTTTGTTTTGTTTTGTTTTGTTTTTTTGTTTTTCTCCGGTACCGGGAACCAAACTCACGACCTTGCGCTTGCCAGGCAGGCGCTTTTGCCGCTGAGCTAAATCCCCAGCCCCTGCTATTGTGAATAACGTTACAAACTTTGGTGTACAAGTTTTTTGTTTTTTGTTTCTTTTTTGGTGTACAAGTTTCTGTGTTGGTTTTTTTTTTTAATTCCCTTGGGAATATACCTGGGAGTGGAATTGGGTGGTCATTGGCAGCATTGGCATTTTGGTGCATGGCCATCCTATGTTTTCAAGGCAGCTGCACCATTTTATATTCCCACCAGCACTGAATGAGGGTTGTAATTTCTCCACATTATCACCGCCTGTCATAGTCTTTTTGGAGTTAGCCTTTAATGGGGATGAAGTATCTCACTGTGATTGTAATTTTCATTTTCCTAATGGCTAATACTGTATATCTTTTTATTTGCTTATTGTCCATTTGTATGTCTTCTGTGAGAATTCCTATATAAAATTAATTCCATATATTATTATTACAAATATTGTCTATTATTTTACATGGTGGTAACATCAGAATCTGTTTGTACAAGGCTTATATCAAATGGCTGATAGTATTTTTTCTTTTTTTTTTTTTTTGGTTTTTTTTTTGGTTTTTTTCTGGTACCAGGGATTGAACTCACAGCCTTGCACTTGCTGAGCAGGCACTGTGCCATAAATTCCCCAGCCCCTGGCTGATAGTATTTTTGAATTCAAGTTTGTGTACTTTCTGTTTCTTAATCCTACCAGTATGTGCTGCTTAGTTATCCTTTTTTGCTTACACCCCCCACCTCTGTTTTTTTGGGATGGCCTGAAAGACCAGAGACCCGGTGTTAGAAAGATACATAAAGTTTTGAGTAACTGTACCGTGAAAGTGGTATCTATATCTTTCACTGATCCTGGGGTTCTTAACTAAGGTCCAGTGATTATTTGTTGTCTTTAGGGATACATGAATCTTCTGCAGTAATGTTTAAACTTGTGTATGTGTACAGTTTTGTAGGGAATAAAGATCAGTAGCTTTCATCAGATGGCAGAGGTTGATAAAATCTGCTTACCTGTTTTTGTAAATAATTGCATTTATGCCCAATCATCTTATCTATGGCTAATTTCATGCTACAGTGTCAAGTAGATGTGATAGAGACTGTATAGCTCAAAAGCCTAAAATATTTACTATCTAGCAAAATAAAGTCTACCAACCCCTACAAAAATAAAAGCACTTCCTTTCCCCTGCAGGGGAAAAAAAGAGTGAAAGGAAAAATTACTGATTTAATTAGTGTGTTCATAACATCCTACATCTTCCATGGAAGGATCTCCTTTAGGAGGAAGGTGTAAAATTCTGAATGAACTTTGATGGACAGATCAAAAGCTTTTAGTTTCGTTTTGGTTCTTCTCTGGGTTCCGAGAGGTAATCCATTGTTAATGACTTTTCTGAGAATATATGAACTAACTCGCCCAGATAAGGTGGTGTTTTATTTTAAAATCTAACATTTGAAAGTCCACATGTATAGTCCACTGGCCTACTTGCAAATGGCATGATGTATAGGTTGATTAACAGATAACAGCCTGAGTATGGGAAATTTAAATTACCAAAAATAAGTAAATGAGTCATACTCTTATTTGATCAGTGTGTGGATTTTTAAAAAAAGATGAATGAAGGGTACTTTTTTTTAAGGTTGGCAAAGTGTTCTTTCCATTTCAGTAGATGCTGTCTGCCAGTTTGTAGGTGGAATATCTGATTCCCATGTGGGACTATTTCCACATGTGAATGATGATAATGGATATTGTATAAAGATTGTTGCTGGCAGATGTTCTTAGAAGACAATTAACATATTGTTAAGAGACACTGGTTCTGATTATAGTTATGAATTCCCCAGGGATATGGGGCCACTACATCCCTGTGATGTGTGAAATATGTTGTATTGGTTTTGTGCAACACTTGGTTCAACTGTGCTCAAATACTTAAATGACTTCACTTCTTCCAAGAAAGATACTTGGATTAATTCTGCTCATTTAAGAGCTAATGCATATACCACTGAATTTATTTGGTTTTATGTCAGTGTCTCGCTTCGTAGTCCAGGCTGGCCTCGAACTTGCGGTGATCCTCCTGCCTCAGCCTCCCAAGTGCTGGAATTACAGGCATGCACCACCACCCCTGGCTTTTATACCACTGAATTTCATAACAAGAATCTTAAAACTTTTTTAGCCATTACCTATATAAGCATAGATCTTTTCAAGCTATTTTTTGGGCTGATATGGGGCTTTTAAGTATCTGGGTATTTATTATCTTAAGTTAATTTAACTTTTTGTCTTAGTTTGTAGTATCATATAGTATTGGATTTAAAATTGTGTCAGTTATTTTGAATGAATATTTCTTGTTCATGCAGGCAGTTGGCCAGACAACAGGCTAGTAAAAAAACAGAAGAGTGCAAAGAAGGTAAGTAATGTTGATTGCATTTCAGTTTTTGTTTGGGGGGTTTTTGATGGCACTAGGGATTGAACTCAGGGCCTTGTGTGTGCTAGGCAAGCACTGAACCACTGAGCTAGATCACCGGCCTGAATTTCAGATTTGTGTGTGTGTTTGGTTTTTCGTTGTGTGTTTGTTGTTTTGTTTTGTTTTGTTTTGTTTTGTTTTGTTTTTAACAGGAATTGAACTCACAACCTTGCTCTTGCCAGGCAGGTGCTGTGCTACTGAGCTATATCCCCAGCCCCATTTCAGATTTTTTAAACATACATTTAATATTGTATTTGCAAGTTTATCAAGGTACTTACAGTAACCTGCATATATAGACTATAGCTTGTCATCATTTCATATAAGTATGTGCATGAAGCTATCACCTCAGTAGATGTGCAGACACCCACCCTCCCAGCTTCCTTCAAGCCCATAGGCCCTCTCAGTTCTCGATTCCCAAGCAACTGCTGGTCTGTCACTGAAGACTAGTTTTCAGGATCTCATTTTATATAAATGGAATTATACAGCATATATCCTGTCGGCTTTCTTTCATTCAGAATAATTGCTGAGTCTCTTTCATGTTCTTTTTGTTGCTGGATAGTATTCCGTTATCTGGATATACAGCACAATAGCACGTCTTTTAATAGATACGAATCGTTTCCAGTTTGGGGCAGTTATGAACTGCTTTGAATACTCCTGCACAAGTTTATTATTACATATCTTCTGTTGGGAGTGGAAGGGCTAGGTCATATATATAGCAGGTGTATATTGTTTTGATTTTTGATTTCTAACGTTTTTAAGAGAAGTAAGTTTAAGTTACTATAACTTAGAAAAAAGAACTATAACTTAATTACATAAAAGCTACTCATGTTCATTTCGAGTTGCGTATTTGTATTATTTCAAATCTTTATTTTATGTGTATATCTGTGAAGACAAAGTGATCACACGGTCATTGAGGACTAGAAACATCGTTCAGACCACGCAACACCTGTGTGCAGAGAACGGTGATGTTGAAGTTCGCCGCAGTTGTAGGATTAGAAGTCGTTACAGTGCTGTGAATCAGTCTGTGCTGTTCGACAAACTTATAACAAAGTAAGTGAAAGTTCCCAGTTCAAGATGGTTTAAGTGGCAGAACCTTTTTGTTGGAGAAGGCTCATGAGTTTTGACCATCCTGAACGTATTTAATATATTAAGTTTGTGTGAAGTATAAAAGAAAGTGTTTGAGGTTTTTGTAATGATTCTATATGTATGTTTACATTTAAGCAAAGACATTTCAAGATATCTTTGCATTATTTAATCAGTGCTTCTTACTTTTTGATATTGTTAAAGCACTGCTGAAGCTGTACTTCAAAAAATGGATGACATGAAGAAGATGCGTAGACAGCGACTGAGAAAACTTGGAGACTTGAGAGTGTATAATGAGACAGAAGAGGTAAATCTTTTCTTTCCTAAGAGCATGATTTACTGTCCTTGTTAACTGTTTGCTATAGTATATAATCTATTTGGTTAAATTATTCATTACTTTGTCTAGCATTTGATCAGTCACTAATTGCTCCTGGAGTTTTAAGAATACATAGCTATAAATATACTCATTTTAAGAAAGATTGAAGGGTCTTACTGAATTGATGAACACATACTAAATGTTAATGGCTTTTATGTGAACATTTGTAGGACAATCTTAATATGTATACAAGGGGAAAACAAAAAGGAATTCAAAGAGCTGATGAAGAAGCAACTGATAACCAAGAAGGCAGCGTAGGTTCGTCTTTTCTCGCTCTTTTTTTTGAATTTCATTACTTTTCATTTAGTAGGAAGTGGCCTGTTTATTCAGGAGCTGTGGTGTATATGGTAGTTCATGAGAGTCATAGGATTGGTCATCATTTTAAAAAGTGATGACGGGAGAGCTTTAAGGAGTAGTATGTTTTGTTGCAGAAAATAAAATCAGTAACTCTGAAGCAAATAATGTTTGCTGGTATAATACATCTACAGACTGCATCATGTATCTCAGGAGCTTAGATAAAATGATTAAAGTTTTGCTGTTTCATTTAGGACTTAGTAATATAATTTTTTTAGTGAAATGAATTTTTGAAATATGTTTTAAACATCTGATGAGGATCTTTTACTGTTATCCTAAGTATATTATCTGAATTGTGCTCTGTGTAATTCAGTGACAGCAAGAAGGGCTAGATGGAATGTCAGACTTAAGTTGAAAAGGCAAACACTGAGTGGGGAGATGTTAAACTTGTTACATTACTTTGGAAGTTTAAGTCTATTGGCCAGTGTTACTAATAAAATGCACAGGAACATTGTGAAGTTTGGTTTGGTACTGATAGTGTTTAAAATTTTTTCTGTGCTCCCTTTTTTTCCTGTTTGTTTTCCTGGATGTTTTTAGTGCTATAATTTTTTACTGCATTTAAAAAAAAAATCTAGGGGCTGGGGATTTAGCTCAGCGGCAAAAGCGCCTACCTGGCATGTGCAAGGTCGTGAGTTCGGTTCCCGGTACCGAAGAAAAACCAAAAAAAAAAAAAAAAAAAAAAAAAAATTAAAAAAAAAAAATCTTTGTTTAATGTGCAAAAGAATTGCAGATTCTACGGATGATCTAGGAGTAGGTAAATTTAAAGAGAGAGTCTTCCTCCTGACTCCCATGTTAAAAATTAACCAGGAATACAGTTTCAAGACGTTTGGCTCTGTTTTCCCTAATTACAATACTAATTCGCCCCAAGTAAATGTGACTTTCTTGTTTTGAGACAAAAGTCATTAACTGTGTTTGGTGACTCTCCTTTTGCACGTGTTTCTTAATTGTAGAGTCGTCTGAAGAGGGTGAACCCCAAGAAGATGATGATGATGATGATGGTGAAGATGAGGACGATGGTGATGGGGAAGAGGAAGAGGACGGAGAAGAGGAGGAAGAAGAAGATGAGGATGATGGGGAAGAAGATGACGATGATGATGACGACGACGATGATGAAGATGGAGAGGAAGATAATCAGAAACGTTACTACCTTAGACAGAGAAAAGCAACAGTTTACTACCAGGCTCCATTGGAAAGTTAGTGGAAGAGTATATACTTTTTGCAGAAGATACTTATCTTACCTTTATTTCTACTGGCCAGCCTTTGTTGTTTGTTTATTCCTTGTCCTTTTGAGACAGGGTTTCGCTGTACACTTCAGGCTGACCCTGAACTCACTCTACAGCCCAGGATGGCCTCACACTTGCAATGATCCTCCTTTGTCAGCCTCCCAGGTGCTGGGATGGCAGGCGTGCACTGCCACACCTGGCCTGCCTTTGTTGTTCTTTTTCTTGTTTTCATTTTGCTACATACTTATGATTACTGTCTTTTTTTCTTCTTTCTTTTGGAGCCAGGGTCTCACCATGTAGTTCAAGCTGGTCTTGCCCTCACATTGTAGCCCAGGCTGTCCTCAAACTTGCAACATATTCCGGTCTCAGCCTCCTGAGTGCGAGGGCCGGGATTACAGGCTTGTGCCACTATGTCCCCGACTCATGATTACTGTCCAGTTTTTTTGTTTTTGTTGTTATTTTTTGTCTTTTTGAGACAGGGTCTTGCTAGCAGTTCAGGCTGGCCTTGAGCTCACTTTGTAGCCTAGGCTGGCCTGGAACTCACAGTGATCCTCCTGCCTCAGCCTCTCAAGTGCAGGGATTACTGTATTCTGGCTCATTGGAATCTTTCTTTCCTTGCAATTTAACGAGGAAGCTAGCCACCGCGCCCAGCTGTGATTACTGTGATTACTGTCTTAACCTATTCAAAATTTGAAAGGCATCATTGTTGCAAAGAAAAGTTGAATGTTAGCCTTGAGCAAAGGAAATAATTGAGTTGTTTCAAAATTCCATGTGTCTTATTTTACACTGCATAGCTTTCTTGATTTATTTTGTCAGTTTTTATAAGTAGAACTGCTGTTGATCTGCTAATGTTGTACCTCGACACTTGTGCACATTTACATTTATAGCTGTTAATCATCTGTGCATCAGTACATTCATGATGGTTGATTATGAACACTGATTTTTCATCAGTTGATGTTTTCAATAGCAACTTTGTAGATAAGACAAACAATAAAATATGCATTACATATTTATAGTACAGTATAACCTTGGTTTGTGAGCATGATTTGTTCAGGAAACATGCTTGTAGCCTAAAGCACTTACATATCAAAGTGAATTTTCCTATAAGAGATAATGAGAACTCAGATGCTTCATTCTATAACCCAAAAATATTCATGTAAAAATGACAGTACTGTGAGGTAATACAAAATATAAAGAACAAGAAACAAATTATCGTGCACTTACCTTTGAAACCCTTCATGGCTGGCGTGAGGGAGATGTTTGCGGAGGCTTACTGTGTAGGATGGCTTTCACTGTCACTGACGGAGTCACTGCTGGCTCATTGGAATCTCTTTCCTTGCAATTTAATGAGGAAGCTAGCCACAGCACTTGGTTTTGCCTTTTGAGGATTTCACAGAAATGCGACATTTGCATTGTTGTTAAGTGGTGCTACCTTATCTCATTTATTTGCTTTGCTTTGCTTTTGTTTTGTTTTGATTTGTTTTCTGAGATAGGGTCTCCTTAGGTATTTCAGGCTGTACTTGAACATCTGTGTATCCCAGGCTGGCCTCACACTCACAAGCAGTCCTCAGCCTCCAAAATTACAGGCATGTGCCGCTATACCCAGCCTGATTTTCTGCAGTATTGTGTAGTTTCCCACATACTACACATCACCCTAGTCTCAGGGATTCCTCCTTTTTTCCCTCCGCCACAGCAGGTGAGATCTCCATCTCATCACTGTTGGGAGATAGTCACCCATAGTCCTGCAGCAAAAGAGAGAACCACTGGCTCAGTTGTGATCTTGTGATGTTCAGTGTCACATAGTGCTTGTAAAACTTTGCTTGTTAAGCAGGTTGAAATTTACTAGAAATGTTTGCGCACTCAGAACAAGTTACTGTAGATGTTTTTTGTTTTGTTTTTTTTGTTTGTTTGGTTTTTTTTTTTCTGGTACCAGGAATCGAACTCACAACCTTGTGCTTGCCAGGCAGGCGCTGTGCCGCTGAGCTAAATCCCCAGCCCCTATAGATGTTTATGGTACAGTAAAACC
The DNA here is from genome assembly GCF_000276665.1 of Chinchilla lanigera. Lineage (NCBI taxonomy): Eukaryota > Metazoa > Chordata > Mammalia > Rodentia > Chinchillidae > Chinchilla > Chinchilla lanigera. The sequence continues at coordinate 2,206,369 of NW_004955540.1, read as the reverse complement.
TTGGTTTGTGAGCATAATTCATTCTTTTGCAGAAGGTAGCAGCTTTGTAGATCATAGATGAAGAGAGAAATTACATGTATTTCTGTGCTCCATATGTCTTTTCATAGAACCTCGCCACCAGAAAAAGCCCAACATATTTTACAGAGGCCCAGCTTCTCCTGTAAGACCGAGATACCGATTGTCTTCTGCGGGACCAAGAAGCCCTTACTGTAAACGAATGAACAGGTTTGGTTCTGAAGTTGTGATCATTTTATGGTTACAGTTGTGGCTCTGTTAGGGCCGGGTTCTAGAACCTTTGGATCAAGTACATTGGTGTAGAGTTCTAGAATTGCTTAGGTGGGAGAGCCTTGCTCTGTGCTGTTAATGCTATCATTTGCAGTACTACCAACTAGTTTTTGCTTTTGCCCCCATAAATAGAAAGTGTTAGGCACTGCCTTAGTAAGGTGCTTTACTTCATTGTTCCATGCTTGAATAATAAAGCTGCCACTGACTTAGTGTTTACTGTATTCCTGGCTCTCTGTTAAGCATTTTTCATAGATTGTTTTATTTAATCTTTAGAATACAGGTTTAGTCTTTTTTTCCACATCTATTTTTCTACCATGTCAGATGTTCTAAGTTACATAGCTTAAGTCCAAGGAGGTAATCCGTGATAATTTCTCATTCTCCTGAGTAACAAAAGGTTTTCTGTGCTGACAGCCTAGGTTTAAACTTGCAGTCCTCATGCCTGAACTTCCCAGGCTACTTAGATTATAACTGCATGCCACCACACCAGCTGATGCCAGGTTTTTCATTGGTTTTTAGTAAAATGGTGGGGAAAAGAGCAGATGTGGATATGTATGTTGAAAATCACAACTGAAGTAGTGGGTTTTGCAGTAGAGAACAATTGACAGGAGCCTGGCCCCGTGACTCAGGCTGCCAAGGTTGAGAGCGAAGCCCACCACTTACCTAATGACCCTTTGGCAAGTTACTTAGCCTCTGGTTTGGGGTTTTGGACTTTTTTTTAAAATCAGTATAATAGGAATGAATCATAGCATCTGTTTCATAGTGTATGAGATAACTCATGGAAAGCATTTAAAATAGTGTCTAGCATAGCTGTACTTTGGTATTTAAGATTTCTTAAGTCAAACATTGAAAATCTTATGTTGGTCCACAAAGTTTTGTTATTGTCTGTTTATAACCTTATTGATTTGTGAAATAACTGGAAATCACCTGTGTAGTACTGTATTCAGTGTGGATTTTGGGACAGACCGAGGTTTGAAATCTGACACCATTAGTGAGTGATGACGGTGTGTGAGCGAATTTGTATTGACTTGCAAGCCACGTTGGCCATGATGGCAAAACGAGCCCACTGTTAAAAGTGCTTGGTGGAGATTTCAGTTAGGGTTGAGATAATGTGTTACACAGGTGCAGGAAGAGTCGGTAAATGTTAGTTACTTTTATTAATTATGAAATGTGTCCTAATCATATGGATACCTTATAGACTAATATTAATAATGATAAAGAAGTTTGTCTTCATTTAAAATTGCAGGCTTATACTAGATAATTTTATTTCAGGATCACACAAGTAGTCTTGGCTAGGTGGACAAGTGGAGAATTATTTTTCCTCTTTATGTAACATTAAAAGTGTTTAAGTCAGCACCACATAGTCAAATGTATTAGTAATTCTAAAATGTATTGATAATGCTGTAGTAAGACATGAAATAGGACAAGTGGAGACCATAAATTACCTTGTATCATTTTAGTTAGGCAGGTTTTTTTAGATAGGACATTCTAGGTCTACATTATATGGACAAGAGATTATGAATCTTTTTCTGAATACTTATCATGATTCCCCGCCTCCCCCATACCAGGAATTGAACTCACAACCTCATGCTTGCCAGGCAGGCGTTGTGCCGCTGAGCTAAATCCCCAGCCCCTGTTTACCATGATTATACCACAGTAATACCACAGAGTCAGGAAATAGACTCTGAGCCAGTAGAATGATTAAAGATTTCCCCAGCCAAATTGTTTTCCTGTAAGTTCTTTGGTACAAGTGATGATGACTTTTTTTGGTGCAGATTTGCAGCACTTGGCATCTTTTTTAGTATTACCAGCCAGCCTAAGAGTTTGATGTATTTATCTTTTATTGTAAGAAAACTTCTATGGAGATATAACTTATCCACATTTTACAAAGTTACTAGTGATAGAGTTGTGAGTATATGATTGATAATATACTATACATAAAAAATGCGTCTTTTTTCCTACTGCTTCTCAAAATTTTTATTTTTATTTTTTGGTAGTGCTAGGGATCCAACTAGGGCCTAATCTCATCTTTTGAGAGTTAGTTGCATTTCAAATTACAGTTCCAAAGACTGTAATACTCTATCCCCCCTCTTTCCCTTATTTCTGTACAGGGGATGAACCTAGGACCTTCCCACTGAGCTATATCCCCAGTGCTTTTTTGTTTTTCATTTTGGGACAGGATCTCATAAAGTTGCCCCTGCTGGACTTGAATTTGTGATCTTTTTCTCTCAGCTTCCCAGAGTGCTGGGATTACAGGAATAAGCCAGTATACCCAGTTTACCTTTGTTTTTTGAGAATAACTGATTTATAGCAAAACTAAGAAAGCACTTTACATGGGTAATTATCTCAATAAACATCAAATGGTTCTACCATAGCCCCTCCATCTTTTCCTCTCTTCTCTGAGCTAAGTTTATTGTTTTTTAAAAATTTAACAAAGCTTCCTGTAGCAGTTTTACACGTACACTGAATTTATGACAAACCTTTTGGACCATTAGGTATCTCTCATGCTTACGTTCTGTGCCTTTTCTTCCTGCCCTCCCTCAGACGCAGGCATGCGATCCACAGCAGTGACTCCACATCATCATCCTCCTCTGAAGATGAGCGCTTTGAGAGGCGCAGAAAAAGGAGCCGTAATAGAGCTATCAGTAGGTGAGCTCCGGGCTTACTTTTTAAATAAACTGCCAGCTATTTTTTTAGAAGTGGTAAGAAAGTAGAATAATTTGGGAATAGGAACAGCTTCGCTAATAAAGAAGTTGCACCACAGGCTAATGTATAGAGCCAAGTACTGTCTTACTGGAGACATTTATAGTTGAAGCCATACTTTACAGCATCTGATGGCAATTCCTTGCCAGACCATTACATAGCCCACAGTGGTGCTTGTTGAACACTGACCTGAGGGAATATTTTTTCATTTGACATATATTTCTTCCACATAAAATGGATTCTTACTTTGGAACTCTTAAAATTGAAAGATTTATTATTTTATAACTGTATAAGTCCATATATACTAGTCAGCTCATTTGATTTTTCACAATAATTATATGAAACATGTCAGGGATTATTCTTATTTGTTGCATCCCAAGGGGCACCTGGGGTCTCCAGCCCACCCTCAGATTTTCCTGGCCTGTCTCTCTCCATCGGAGAAAGAGGAAGAGGAATCAGAAGACAGTGCAAAGCGAGAGTAAAGTTTTTTGAGAGAAGAAAGAGATACACCCTTGAGGAGTGAGGGCCCCAGAGCTGGGTGATTCCTGAGTGTGGGTAGCAGTCCTGTATTTATGGGGTTGAGGTGTGGTCTTTCCCCCTAGGGGCCGCCTCACCCACTTGGTTTGTCTGTCTTGTTGCTAGGCGTTTGGAGTCAGTAGTGCAAGAGTCGGCTGGACAAGGTTGCAAAAGCAGTTCCAGACTGCTTGTTGGGACACCACAGCAACCCCTGTCCCTTTTCTGAGTCTACCTCGGGGATCCCATTTATCCCTACAGTTTTATAGGTGTGGGTGAGTGAGAATGCAGTGGTTGGATTCCAATAATAAAATATTACTAGAGTAAAAAATAACGCTCGGCAGAGCAGTGGAAACATAATAGTTGAAGGAGCATAGAACCATGCTTTGTTTTTTATTTGTTTGTTTTTGTCTTTTTGAGACAAGGTCTCACTATGCAGTTCAGGCTGGCCTTGCGCTCATTTTGTTAGCCCAGGCTGGTCTTGAATTTGTAATGATCCTCCGGCCTCAGCCTCCTGAGTGCTAGAGTTACAGGTATGTGCCACCATGCCCAGCACAACCATGCTTTGTATCCCTAAGCTCTAGTCTTATATCATGTTCAGTCTGGCCCACCAAATACAGTAGACACTAGCTAGCTTAGCCAGCTACTCTTAAACAGCCACTCTTAAAATTGTGGCTGTTGATGCTTGAAATGTAGATAATAGCAGGGCAGTCATTGTATAAAATACATGTTTAGATTTTTTTAAAAAGTTAACCCCCCAATAAAAGAAAGTGAAATCTGTTTTTTTTTTTTAATAACTGGATTATATGTTGAAGTGATGTTATGGTTTGTATCTGGACGTCCTCCCAAAGCCTCGTGCAGTCATTGGGCAGGCTTCTAGAGTTTGTGATTGATTCATGGTTCAATGCTGGGATTATGGGTGTGAGTGCTACACCTGCCCTGGGGCAGGCAGCCTGTATACAATATAAAGGAGGAAAAATGGCTGCTTGCTGCTCCTCCCTTTTTGCTCTTGGTGCTTTTGCTGTCTTCTGCTGCTACGAACTGTTGCCCTCTGCCATGTGCCTCTCTGCCTTGGAGCCTGCTGAGTGTGGACTGAAACCTCCATGAACTGTGAGCTAAATAAACCTTTCCTTCCTTGATTTTGGGCATCAGGTATTTTGTCTCAGCAATGAGAGAAAAGTAACTTAAGAATTTAGTACCAGAGAAGTGGGGTTGTTGCTGTGATTGTACCTGACCATGTGGTTCAAGAGCCTTTGGGGATGGCTTGTGGGAAGAGTTTGGAAAGGATCGGAGATGTTGCCTGAAAGAATAGAGCTGGAATGCCTAGGCTGTTCTGTATGGGAGATTCTGGTCAGAGCTCAGAAGAATCATTTCTTACCAAAACCATTTCTATCAGCATTCTGGTAACTACCAGGCTCGGGAGATTTCTGCTGGAAGAAGGACTGCATTGGCTGTTGGACTCCAGACAATGTGTGCTGTGGCTTGGCAGAAAGTTTGTCTGCATTTTGGTCTTGTCCAGAGACTTGGCCCAAGACTGAGATTAAGGGTGGAAGACTAATTAATCTAGCAGAAAAATTTCAATGCAGTCTACTGTTGGTTTGGTGGCATAGTTACTCTTGAGAACTTTTGGCCAGATCTGTGTTTGAAATTAAGAGCAAAGAGCCAGCAGAGTGATTTGAAGCACTTGGCCAGAGGGGAGGCTCTAGTGGAACTTAGGATTGCCAGGATGAAAGAAAGCAGAACATTGGAGAAATGAACTGAAGCTTTTCACTTGAAGATAAGAGTGTATTTGAAAGGCCTGTAATCCCAGCACTCGGGAGGCTGAAGCAGGAGGATCATTGAGAGTTCAAGATCAGCCTGGACTACAAAGTGAGCTCGAGGCCAGCCTGAACTGCATACTGATACCCTGTCTCAAAAAAAAAAAAAAAAAAAAAAAAAAAAAAAAATGTATTTGAAATGCAGGGAGATCCCTGTTTTTTAATCTTGCCATGCCATGTTTTTATTTTTTAAATTTTATATGTATATAATTTTTTTTGGTCTTTTTGAGACAGGGCCTCACTATGCAGTTCAGGCTGGTCTCGAACTCAAAAAGATCCTCCTGCCTCAGCCTCCCGAGTGCTGGGATTACCTGTATGTGCCACCATGCCCAGCTGCCATGCCTTGTTAAAAGTTAATGGGAACCAAAGACTGATTGTAATAGTTTTTTTTTTTTTTTTTGTAATAGTTCTTTTAATACGATTTTAATGTTATTTTTAGATATGTTTGTAATCAGGTTAATTAGTCAAAGTATTGTGTTTTAACCTTGAATTTTTGATCACCCACTGAATATTTTGCCTTTGGTGCAGGAATGAGTGCAATAAGAATTGTATGTATAGAGGCTGGGGATTTAGCTCAGCGGCACAGCCCCTGCCTGGCAAGCACAAGGTTGTGAGTTCAATTCCCTGTACCAGAAAACAAACAAACAAAAGAATTGTATGTATGTAATTGTACATTAATATAAATCTGAACAGACCCCAGGACATGTTAACTGTTCACAAATCTGCCACTAGAGACCGTAGATCAAAGAACTGTGTATGGTTATCAAGTTGATTGTCATAGATTGGCAACTGGTGGTCAGCTTGTAACACCCAGCTGCACTGAATCAGTGTGGTGCCTGCTGTGGGAGGTCCACCTGGAGATTGGTGCCGGCAGCATAAAAAGAGAACTGGAGAAGAATAAGAGGTGCTGTTGGTTCTCTTGGGGCTGTTGGATTTCCTGGAGGAACTTGTTATGCTGGCTTTCCTGATGCGAACTCAGCTGTTCTCATTGTCAGAGAAGCTCAGGACTTTGTTGTCACTGAGAATAGCTTGGTTCACTTTGGGAGAGCACTGGTCCTTACTTTGAGCATGGCTTCCTGCTCTAGAGGGAAAGATGGTGGGCTGTTCAAGCTTTCTGAGAAGCTTGTTACACTGGTTTTTCTGGTATGAACTGCTGTTCTCATCGCTAGAAGAGCCCAGGTCCTTGCTGTCACTCGGGATGGCTGTGGTACTTTTCGGGGGAGCTCTGGTCCTTACCTTGAGTGTAGCTTTCTAGCTCCAGTGCAGATTTCTTGTCCTGCTGGCGCAGATCCTTCATCCCACTGGTGCAGACTTTCTAGCTTCTGCCACTGACCTTTGGGCTTTCTCAGCACAGATCATAAAAACAGGCCTGCCCAAGACGTTATCCTGGGCTCTCAGCCTCCAGTTGGGTTCGTGCAGGACATTGCCATGGGCTCCGGGCCCTCAGATGGATTCTTTTGGTCTTTAGTGTGTAGACAAATTTCCTGCACTCTTTTGTATATGATTCTTTGGGTGACTGTTTTAAAATAATCCTATAAATTACGTGCCCTATATTATTTTCCTTGCAAACCCTGACTACAAGAAGTGATAATATTTCTGATATATTAGGATAGATAGAATATTAACATTTCAGTTTTTTTCCTTTGTTCAGCAGGGCCAATAGAAAATGTGAGGTTACATTCATGCCTTGTATTTTGTGTCCATTGTACAGCAATGGGTTAAATCATCCAAAAGCTCTATAACTAGACTACTTGGATTTTTTTGTCTTTATTCAGGAAATGTGAACCGAATCTGTGTATTTTACATTGTTTAATTAAATGTTTTTCAAGAATTAAGAAATAGCTTTTAAGAAGCTGTAACTGAAAATTTGTGCATCTTAAATTTTATAGCATAACTGCCTCATAGTGCTGCTGTCTCACAGAATAGCAGATTGTGTTGTCTTTAATATCTCAGAGTAGCTAAGGAAGGAGGATTTTGAACCTTCCACCCAAAGAAGTGATAAATGTATTAGGTGGTGGATTTGCTGAATGCCCTGATTTAATCACAGTTATTCATGTATCAAAACATCACACAGTACCCTATAAACATACCATGCATCAAATAAAATTAAATAATACAGTGTCTCCTGACGTTTGAGGCGAGTGTAGTGTGCCTGTCCTTGTGTTCAGTCGCATTGCTCTTGGCTTAGGCGTTCTTTATGATCCTCTAACATAGCCAGTCTGTTTATCAGCCTATATAATGAGCAGCTATTCTAGGAAATGGTGATGCTTTGTTGCTTGAGAGGGTTGGCTGGTGAACTTGGAAGGTTTTGCTGAGAGGGAGTCAGAGTTGTTGAGGCCTGGAGACAGACTGCTTGCACCTGATTCTAAACCTCTTGCTACTAAGTTGATCTTAGGCAAATTCCCTACCCTTTCTGTGCCTCAGCTCTCCTCAGTGAGGAAAATTGTAACTCCTGAGACTGCTGCAAGGACTTAATGACTGAATACATGGAAGCACCTGAAACTAAGAGTGTCTCGCAAATGATTATCACTCTATGTTAGACACAGCGGTTGTAATGGACACTGTTACTGCCTGAATTCTCCACGGTGAATTACTTTGTGTACTTGTGGTGTCTTAATGACTGCACACTTTCATTTGATTAGTAGAAAAATGATTATTTCTAACATGGAATTTGGGGAGGAGAGTGATTTGATGGGTGTGTTATTTACAATATTTTTAATAGGTGCCTCCCATTAAATTTTCGGAAAGATGAGTTAAGAGGAATCCACAAAGATCGAATGAAAATTGGAGCAAGCCTTGCCGATGTTGATCCAATGCAACTGGATTCTTCAGTGAGTGCTCTATTTTGAAATATACACTTAAACTATAATATTCTTTATTTTAGTTTTATTTAGTTGAAACCAGTGAGCTGAGTGCATTGGCACACATCCATAATACCACTCTGGGAGGGTGAGGCAGGAGAGTCACAGATTCAAGTCCAGCCTTGGTGACTCAGTTAGAGCCTGTCTCAAAATTTAAAAAAAAAATTTGAGAGGACTGGGGTAGTTCAGTTCAAAGGCCCTGTGTTCAATCCCCAGTACTAAGAAAGGAGGGAGGGGATTTTTTGTTCTTATCAGAAACTTTAATATTTATATGCTCTTTTTTTGAGACACACAGTCTTGCTGTGTAGTGCAGGTTAACTTTGAATTAACTATGTAGCCAAAGCTGGTCTTGAACTCACTGCAACCCTGCTGCCTCAGCCTCCTGAGTGCTGTGATTACAAGTATGTACCACATCTGGCTTATGCTTTTTATTTTTGAATCTTTGGCCCAACTAAGAGAGTCTTATCTGTGAATGGGGTGGTATAGTTTAGAGATAGAGTAGAATTTTAATTTTGATCAAAATGTGATATTGTTGGGGTAGTCATGGTAATGCACACCTATAGTCCCAGCACTGGGGAGACTGAGGCAGAAGATCACTGTGAATTGAAGGACAGTCTGAAGTATGTAGTGAGACCCTGTCTCAAAAGAACCAAAATTTTTTTAATGTAATATTGTCAATGTTCTCTTCCATTACCAGGTACGATTTGATAGTGTCGGTGGCCTGTCCAGTCATATTGCAGCTCTAAAAGAGATGGTGGTATTTCCATTACTTTACCCAGAAGTCTTTGAAAAATTCAAAATCCAACCCCCAAGGTAATTTAATTATACTTTTAATCTTAGCCATAGTGTGTGCTATGCTGTCACTACTTCTGGTTCATATACCTTTACTGATTTAACCCGTTATTAAATCCTCTTTTCCTTATCCTGCTTTTCTCTCTGAATCACCTAGTGTGGAGACATAGATACTGAATTAGTAAGCTTTTTCTTTTCCTTATGAAAGTAATGTAATCAATCACACTTAAACGTTGGTCAATTTTGAAGTAAATATAATTTAAGAAATTAAAAGATTAATAACATAGGAATATTGGAAATGCCTAATTTTTGTGAATTTAAAAGACAACAAACTCCCCAAATTTTGTTTTTTCTTCCTTACAATATACACTTTGCTATCAAAATCAAATTGTACAATTTTATTGTATGGTTGCATGTGTAAGGGAAAGTAATATGGTGTGGCAAGTAAAAGAAAAAACATTTCAGGTGACAGGCTTTATGGTTTCCATGTGAATTTTATAATATCAGTAACAACTACCAGGTTTTAAGTTGTGCTTTATAGAATATAACTACTTTTCAGTTGCTTTATACTTTTAACTCACTAGTTAAACAAGTTGATGAAACTGGTTTCTAATTTTTGTTCCAGTAGTCTCCTTTTTAATACAATGCTAAACTGTTCGACATTGTCTCACAGGGGCTGTTTGTTTTATGGCCCGCCTGGAACAGGAAAAACTCTGGTTGCTCGAGCCCTTGCCAATGAGTGCAGTCAAGGAAATAAGAGAGTGGCGTTTTTCATGCGGAAGGGCGCCGACTGTCTGAGTAAATGGGTCGGGGAGTCTGAAAGACAGCTGCGATTGCTGTTTGATCAGGTATGGTGTCACGGTTCATATTGATCTCCAGTCTGCATATGTACCGATCGAGTCACTTTCCATAGAAATTAACTGAAGAATTGTACCCAAACATAATCTTTTAGATTATTTTCTTTCATATGTCAAGATCACACTGACTTGTAGTTCACAGCTTTACAGTTAGAAGAGAAGGAAATAAGTTTGAGTTCGTTGAGTCTTAGCTCTCGTACCTCCCGAGAAGGTGGCAGTCTTGCACTTAGAGGATAGGAATGAATTGTCTCCCCTGGGAGTGAAGACCACTCCGCCGTGCAGGGGCTTCGTGTTGACCGCACATAGTGGGATAATGCGTTGTGCTGTCCTGAGACGTACTGTGTACCTGCTTCTGAATCTCTGGAATTCTCTCACATTCTGTTCTTTATCTTGACTGAAATACATGGAAGAAGGCTATGTCGCTCTTTTTTGTCTTCACTTAGTCTTTAGTAGGGTTTTGGGGTGTTTTTTTGTTTCATTTTGGGTTTTGCTGTGGTTTTTTGTTGTTGTTTAGGTTTGAGACAGGGTTTCACTCTGTTAGCGCAGGGTGGCCTCAAACTCGTAGCAGTCTTCGAACTTCAGCCTCCTGAGTGCTGGGATTACAGGTGTGTGCCACCACGCCTGGCTTCAGTAGGGTTTTTTGTGTGTGTTTTAACGTTTCCAGCTGAAAATGCAAATAAAACTAAACTATATGTTACAGCTTTGTCTAGGTCCTTAAAACATAGCTTGGAATTTACATTTAGTTTTATAAATTACAAGCATTTTAAATTTACAGATCAATTCTAGTAAGCAGTTTCCAATAGTCTGAAATGGTGTATATTCATATTTATAAATCACATTCTGGAGCAAGTTTGAAAATGGTAACATTGAATTCACATATTCAAGGCTTTTTACGATAACATGTGAATGACACTGGCCCTGCTTTTAGGCCTATCAGATGCGCCCATCAATTATTTTCTTTGATGAGATCGATGGTCTGGCTCCAGTGCGGTCAAGCAGGCAAGATCAGATTCACAGGTAACACTTTTGGTGACACTTCCACCTTTTTCCTGTTTCAATAGCATCCATGTTATGTGAGAGAATGTTACATTGTGAACGAAACTACAAATAATGCCCCTTTTGGTACCAAAACCCTAGTACATAGTACGAAAAGAAAAGGTGACTCTATTTTGAGTGTTCGTGTATCCTACATGCAGCTTTAAAATCTTGCTTACGGAAGACTTAGTGATACAAAGAAGTGTCCGTGGGCCATTGAGGCCAGTGAGGTGGCCAGTGGCCAGGAGCAGGCTTTGCTGGGGAACAGGGCTGAGTATCCTCACACAAGTGCATAGCCAGCTGTTGTCAGTGACGCCCCTCCCGTTAACTGATGTGCAGAGACTGAGACTGGAGAAACAGGTCTCTGTGCTCAGGCTTTATATTCAGAATTATTTATTTATTTGTTTGTTTATTTATTAAGTATCAGGAATCTAACTCAGGACCTCAGGATTGCCAGGCAAGCACTTACACCGCTGAGCTGTATCCCTGGCCCCTATATTTAGAATTTTAAATACCTCAGGTGCTGCCGACTAATTTCATGTATTTTGAAGGTATTGCCTGGTTCAAACAAAATATGTTAGGAAATTATTACTTGTTTGAAATTCTAACACTAGCACCACCATCACCCACCCATGGAGCTTGAACCACTCAGGGCCTTACCTGCTGGGCAAGTGCTCTACCACTGAGCTACGTCCCTGGCTTTTTTTTTGTTTGTTTTTTTTGAAACAGGGCCTGGCTAAGTTGCCAGGTCATCAACTTGCAATCCTCATACCCCAGCCTCCCTAATTGGTGATATTACAGGTGCATACCACTGCTCCTGGTTTCACTTTTGCACATAAGGATGGGGAGACTATGACTTTTTCCCATGACTAGCTGCCTATCCAAGGGGACGCTTTCTAGAGCCACTGTCTCATCTTGAATCTAAATCACTTGAGGTCCAATTCAGCTTTAATTTTCCAGAGGTTCTTTTCAAATGGTCTCATGAATTACTTGACCCTAAAGCACATTTGCATACCTGTATATGTGGCAGTGTTATTTTATATTTAGGTACTGTAGATGAATAAGAAATAGTAATGTGATCTGGTGGATTTTGACTTGTCTGATCTTGACAAGTATTTACTATAATAACCTTGTTTACTTGATGAAAGATGACTTCACTTCTTAAGTTGAAATATCAAGTACCATGGCAAATGCTTTCGTCTGTGCATGTTAGTGATCACAGACTACTCACGTATGACACGTCATTACCAACCACACGTTGATACTGCATTGAGTGACCGTATAGACGTTAACTCAGAACCAAAAATATACCTCACTGTGTTAGTAGGGGAACATTAACAACACTGTCATCATCGCTCTGTAGTCAGGTAAATTGAGTACACTACTTACTGTATTTGGGGATTGTTCCTTAAAAATTGGAGGAATTTTTGCAGAAAATTACCATTTTAGCAAGAAGAAATATGCTACTTAAAATACATAAACACGTATTTAAGACAAACTTAGTAAGTTTTTTGCCAAAAGTTTAAATCCGACATTCTTGTTATTTTTTTGTAGAATTTAACAGATTAAAAATGATTAAATTGTATTCTATCTGCTGTATGATTCTACTATCTTATTGTTCATAATAAGTAATATTGTAGAGCAATGCCAAGAATGGGAATATCATTGGGAAATAAGACTTTCAGTCTAAGACGAGAAGGATGCAAATGTAAAACAAAGTTAAATTAAAACTCTAAAATACTTACTTTGAATTAGAAATAACAGAATGAACTGCAGATAAATTCTGTAAGGGAAATGTAATTCTTAATTGTGGACAGTAAAACAACCTGGAAGCAGTCACAGACCAGTTAACAGTTAAGTCCCTCGTCCCTGGCATGTGGTCTTTAAATGCTAGAACTTGAGAAAGGTGGCAGATTGCAGCAAAGAACTGGAAATGAGCGAGACGCCTGGAACATCCTGTGAGGCCAACAAACAGAAAATACAGGGCTCATGTAACAGTGCTAGGAAGTGCTCACATTCACCAAGGTGGGGCAGTCTGGGTGTCAGAAACAGGACAGTAGACTGAAACCTATCCAGCACAGAAATCTGTCGATGTTTAGTGATGGTTTTTTAAAAACCTTGTTGACCACCCTAGAGGTTTCTGAATCATTGGCTTGTGGCTCTGAAAATTGATGAAGTTAAAGAATCAAACATTTCCTCTTCCTGTGCTATGCAGAGCATAATTCAGGATAATTCAGTAGTTGATGAAGAAATGCAGTTCTTTATAGGAAAACCACATGTGAGAAACACAAATGGATTGTTACAAAATAGTAGGTCTAGCCCTGGGGTTTTAAACTATGGGTAATTTCTGCCCTGTACACACTCCCCACCCCCATCTTTCAGAGAACACGTCTGATGTCTGGCAACTTCTTACTTTGTTTTTGAGACAGGGACTCACTGTGTAGTTCAGGCTGGCCTTGAACTCACTATGTAGCATAGGCTGGCCTCAAAGCCACAATCATCCTCTTCCCAAGTGCTGAGATTACAGGCGTGTGCAAGCTCGCCTGGCCTGCCAATATTTTATATTGTCAAAACTGAAGGGGCTGATTATGACTGTCTAGCAGGTGTAGCTCAGAGATACTCTTCAACCATCCAACCCTGTACATGATAGCGTGTGATAGCAAATAATTTTGTGGCCCAAAATATAAATAGTTCTAAGGTTGAGAGACCTTGATCTGAGCAATAATTATTGTTGGCTGCTAAATGAAGATAGAAATGCTGATAAGGAAAATTTTTTTCTTTTTTTTTTTTTTTTTTTTTTTGGTACCAGGAATCAAACTCAGGATCTTGTGCTTGCTGGGCAGGTGCTGCAGCACTGAACTATATCCCTGGCCCCTAGCACCTTATTTTTTAAAAATGTTTTTATTGTTCCCTATTAATTTTATAGAATACTGGATTTTAGTATGCGTAATGTATTTTGATCATATTCATCCCCCTTTCTACCCTTTTAAATTGTCCTTCCCCTCATCCTTTCCTCTTGTCGAATAGCCTCGCTTCCCTTTTCACATCGTCTTTTGTAGGTGTCACAGGTTAGGAATATGTGATACTTTCCCTTCTTCAGTGTGTGGCTTATAATAGGCCCAGTTTCACCCATTTTCTTGCAGCTGACAAAATTTTGTTCTTCTCCGCTCTGTGATACTCCACTGTGTGTTTATATGCCACGTTTTCTTCATCCACAGTGGAGGTGGAGGTGGGTGGGTCTTGTGTCTGAGCCCCGTGGCACTGTGAATTGGGCCACATACATGGTTATATGAGTACAGTGAATCCCCGAATTACAGACTTCCAGTTGTGAACCTGCACAAGTGGACTGTGTAAGACTCAGTTTGCCAGACTTGGGAACAAATCTGCAATAGGAATATTCTCTTGGAACTTGCTCATAAGTCATGGACTTACTGTGTCCCTCTGGCAGCGATGGCGAACCTTTTAGAGACCAACCCCCTAAACTGCAACCCAAAACCCACTTAGTTATTGGAAAGTACCAACACTGCAATTAAACCTGAACATTGAGGTGTTAGTTTAGAAAAGACAACTCATACATTAACATCTTTTTTCTTAAAAGAAAAACAATAACAGAGCTTTCAATAATACAAACAGCTTTTTATTGAAAGGTAAAAGTAGGGGCTGGGGATTTAGCTCAGCGGCAAAGCGCCTGCCTGGCAAGCGCAAAGTCGTGAGTTCGGTTCCTGGTACCGGAGAAAAACCAAAAAAAAAAAAAAAAAAAAAAGAAAGGTAAAAGTTTGCATTTGAGGTGCTTTTGGACTATTAATGTGATCTTTGTGGTTGTGTGCACGCTGATAATTTCTCACACCCAGGCTCATACTTTGTTGCTTTGAGAACAACCCTGCAGCACTGCACTGAGGGAATCTGTTAGTCTGTTTCTTGAATCAGATTTGATACAGTTCTGAGGTGATAACAGCTGCTCACAAGCAGAAGATGATCCAAACAAAGCAAGAAAAGCAATCTCAAGTGCCTGCATTGACTTAAAATTATGTGGCAGAACATCCCAGGCTTTCAGGATTTTATTTTCTGAACTGCAACGGTGCTGTCCTTGTCCTCCCTTCATACCCTGTCTTCTCTATCTTCTCAGGTGTTGCACACAGGTTGTAGAATTTATTTTTCCACATAGAACTTTTTTGAAATTCCAATAGCTCCATTTCCAGATTTCTAAAATCTTAACTAGTTTAAGCAGGAAAGATCAAGTTTTTCATATTTGGCTGTATTTGGAGAAGAAAACACAGGGTTGTCTTCATACAGAACTGTAAAAATCTGTTACTAAAATTCTCCTTTGCAGCTGCTATAATGCTGGAAAATTCCTTGTAGATTTCCTGATGGCTTATGAAATTGTCTACTGCAAGTGTAGGACTTTCTAAATGCATTTTTAGATTTAGAAAATGTTCTAGCTGTCCACTTTTAAGGTCTCTTTCAAAAACCTGAGTTTTCTCTCAGTTTTGATATCACAAACATCTTTTCTGCCGTTTTCCCCACACCGTGTAGTTTTTTGTTCCGTACACTGAAGTGTAGTGTAAAATCTATAAAGATTAATGTCTCCTGCAGATACCTAAATGCCTTCTATGAAATACGCTGCTACAAATAGGTAAACCTGTATCTATTAAGCTTCTTGATCTATCAGTTTACCAAAAGATAGAAAGATGCAGGGACATGTTAAGTGACTGCATCAGGGAGCGATCACCCTACTCCAGAATGTGAGATGAAATTTTGTAAGACAACTCAGATTTTCACCAAGTAAATGGCATGCTGAGGGATAAAGGTGAAGACAGTGGGAATTGTTAACAGTGTGGGAGACAAATAACTAAATGTGATGTCCACCTTGTGTGAACATCCTAGTCTGACAAATAAAACATAAAGGACACTAGAGGGGCTGAGGGTGAAGCTCAGTGGTAACGTGCTTACCTAGCATGCTGGAAGCCCTGAGTGTGATCCCTAGCACCACATTACACAAACAAAGGCTGTTTTGAGACAATTTGGTTTTTTTGAAAAGAGGGTAATTATTATTATTTACTTTGGGGTGATGGTATTTTTTAAAAATCCCATATCAAATTTATGGATTAAATGTGTGAAGTTTGGGGATATTTTTGTTTGGTGATTTGAGGTTTTTTTTGTTTTTTTTTTTTGATACCGTAAATCAAACTCAGGACCTTGTGCTTGCCAGGCAGGCACTTGTCCCACTGAGCTATATCCTCTGCCCTGGTGATTTGTTTTTTTGAGACAGGGTGTTTCTATATAGTCCAGGCTGGCCTCAGACTCCTGGCCATCCTCCTGCCTCAGTCTCCTGAGTACTGGGATTACAGGCATGTGCCACCATGCCTGGCTGTGGTGTTTTTTATTTTTAAAGCAGTTGGGTGGAAATATACAAATTCTGATGAGTATTCAGCTGAATTGATGAAAACATAGAGATCAGTTTAATTAAAATCCAATTTTCCCATCACCAAGAGGTTGAAGCAGAAGCACCGCTTGTTTGACCCTTGCCTGGACAACTCTGGGCAGCTATGTCTCAGGGTAAGGGTCTGGGGAACAGCTCAGCGTGAAGGCTGTGGACCCAGTCCCAGCACCACCTCCACATTCAAAATCCTGTATTGTAACGTTTTGTGTATATTCTATTTCATGTTGGTGTTTTATGTTTAATACATGTGTAATGGTATATTTGATAATTTTTAAAACTGTCCCTTGTACATGCTCCTACTAGAAATATTTTGAGATTATATCCTTAAGTTCCTTTCGGAAATTATGCTTTATGACATCATTTCCAGGATTTATTTATTACACTCTAAAGATCATGTATGTTTTTTGTTATGAATTAACAGAAACACTTCTGTGTTCTACCTAGTATGTTATTTTACAGGTTTTTTTTTAATCCATTGAAAGTAACTAGCCAGGACTGGTGGTACACACCTGTAATCCCAGTGCTTGGGAGGCTGAGGCAGGAGGATTGCTTTGAGTTGAAGGCCAGCCTGGGCTATATAGTGAGTTCAGGACCAGCCTGAACTACATAGCAAGACCCTATCTCAAAAAAAAGAAGAAAAAACTAACTAGGTATTTGAGAAAATTTGTTCATATGTTTAATATAGTAAATCTGATTAAAAAAAGAAATCACGGGATGACATTATGTTCATAGTATTAATCTCTTCTCTCTTATTTTTGAATTTAGTTCTATTGTTTCCACTCTGCTAGCTCTTATGGATGGTTTGGACAGCAGAGGAGAAATTGTGGTCATCGGTGCTACCAACAGGTTGGATTCCATCGACCCTGCTTTACGAAGGCCTGGTCGCTTTGACAGAGAATTCCTTTTTAGCCTACCTGATAAAGATGTAAGAGTTTAATAACATCACTCAGATTTTGACAAAATATGTTACTTTTTATTATTAACAAGTCTTGATAGGATAAAAATTTGAAGATTCTTGAGTTTAGTATCAAGATCTAATCACGATAGCTCAAAGGGACTCCCATGAGGGTAATTTTTCTTTTCTGTAAGTACAATACTGCCTACCTCTTAGAATTCTTGCCATTTAAGCACAGCCTTTGGTTGTCAGTTTTGCTTCAGTGGCTTAAGGAGTAGTCAGTCTTCAGCCAATTCATTATTCTTGACTTTTTCCTGAACACCATCATATAATAATTTTAATCAATTACTTTAAAGCCACTTAAAGCTTTTCATAACCATGTAAGAAAATATAGGTAGAACTGTTAAAACTGTTTTTAAAATGTGTCAGAATGAACAATATTTCAGTAATTATTGCATTTTTTTCATGTGCTTGGGTGAAGAATGTAACCTGGGCATTATAAATGCAAATCTGTTTAACAACAAAAACTGAGTTCCTTGAACTCTTACAAATACCTCTTTTTCCTCTTTTGGACTATTTATATTTCTATTAATATCAAGTATTAATTACTTTAAAATTCCAGACAGTAGTTTATACTGAAATTATTCTAAGCTGGAGAGCACTTTATTATTATAGCTGTAAAAAAATTAAATTATTTTTATTCATAGGCTCGAAAAGAGATTCTGAAGATTCACACAAGGGACTGGAATCCCAGACCACTGGACATATTTCTAGAAGAAGTGGCAGAAAACTGTGTTGGTAAACATGGCTTTAAGCAGTTAAAAGATACAGTACATTCATTTCAAAATCAGAACAAGGTGTAATCCCGCAGAGTTTAAAGAAACACAGATTATGTGTGTTTCTCTTCTCTTGTGGCATGTTTTCGTCTTTAAAGTCCTATGTGTCAAATAGAGATACCTGGCACACTGGCCATTAGGAGAATTTGAGGGGAAAGTAGATAATAATGATAATTATTCTTATCCTTTGCAGAGTATTTATTTATGTTTTCCTGGTCACTGTGTTCAGCTTCCTTTGTGCATGTAATTTTCATATCAGTCCTGTGAGTGAGGTAGTGTTATCTCCAGCTTACGGAGGAAGAAATACTTGCGGAGCCTAAGTTAATTCTCCAAAGATCACATAGCTAATAAATGACAAACAATAATTACAACCTAGTATGATTTTTAAACCCTTGCCCTTAACCCCTAGGCTGTGCAGTACTTAGTGATCGCATACTGTATTTCACTCACTGATTGATTGATTGATTCATTCATTCATTCATTCATTCATTGCTGGCTATTACCACCATATAAGTTCATTGCATAAATGAGTTTTAGTTTTGTTACTCATAACTATTTTGCCATATCTGGGTAGGTTGATTTTTAACTTTTTTATCTGTGACCATTTTAGCAGACTTTTCAGGTTTTCTTTTGTTCGCTTTTTTTTTCCCCCTCCGTTTGCTTTGGATAGGCTACTGTGGTGCAGATATTAAGTCTATATGCGCTGAAGCTGCTTTATGTGCTCTGCGTCGACGTTACCCGCAGATCTATACTACTAGTGAGAAGCTGCAGTTGGATCTCTCTTCCATTAACATCTCCGCCAAGGATTTTGAGGTAGCGATGCAGAGGATGATACCCGCCTCGCAGAGAGCTGTGACGTCCCCTGGCCAGGCCCTGTCTGCCATCGTGAAGCCGCTCCTGCAAAGCACTGTGTGCAGGATCCTAGACGCACTGCAGAGGGTGTTCCCACATGCAGAAGTTGAAGCACACAGAGCGTTAGACTCAGGTACAAAACTTGAGTGAGCACTGAAAGCTAGTTTCCATAATTAGCATCACTATTTTTTATACATCCCAGAAATGTTTTTTTGTAGAAGAACCTGTTAAAAGTTTGTTTGTACTTTTCCTGAGAAGTTTGAAGGAACTTTACAAATTCACCTGTTTTAAATTTGGAATGTATTTTTTATTTTTAAAGAATTTCATGGAGATATGCTGATTTGCTAACTGAAGCTACCTGAAGCAAGCTCACTAATGTGTCCTGTTTTGTAGATATCTCCTGTCCTCTTCTGGAAAGCGACTTGGCGTACAGTGATGATGATGTTCCATCATTATATGAAAATGGACCTTCTCAAAAATCGTTTAATAAAGCAAAAGAAAATTTTAGTTTTCTTCATTTGAATAGGTATACTTTCTTTGCAAGCAAATCTTTTGGTGTCAGTTTCCCAAAATAAGTAAGATTTGTTTGATAGGATGACAGATGGCAACCAATCTTTTTTACCTAAGTTAAAGTATCACAAATATTTTGTTACAGTTCTCACAGTTTAAAAGTACTGTTCAAAATATGTGGTAGTCAGCTGTTACCAGAAATTATGAAACTGTGATTGGCTGGTCTTATAGGCTGGACTTACAGAGGCTTGTAATTAGTCAGTTGGGGCAAACATTTAAGCTTTTGGTTTTTTCTAATTAATTGATCATTCTTTCAGAAATGCTTGTTACCAACCCATGTCTTTTCGACCAAGAATGTTAATCGTGGGAGAACCAGGATTTGGGCAGGGCTCACATTTGGCACCAGCTGTCATCCACACTTTGGAAAAATTCACTGTCTATGCGCTGGATATTCCCGTTCTCTTTGGAGTCAGCGCTGCATCCCCTGAAGAAACATGTGCCCAGGTACTTCCTTGTTACCTAAACAGACAGCTGTAGGAGAAAGCTGTCTTCGAAAAACAAAAACTAGAATTACCTTATGACTTTCACATTGTGTTGGGGGGGGTGTTGTTTTTTGCGTTTCAATTTGTTTTTTTTGAGACAGGGTCTTGCTCTATAGTTCAGGCTGCCCCTGAGCTAACTATATGGTGGCCCAGGCTGGCCTCAAACTTAGAGCAGTCCTTCCTCAGCCTCCCAAATGCTGAGATTACGGTGTGTGCCAGGCTTTTGTTCTTTTGATTTCGAATTTCAGGTTAATCAAGTAGAGCTGTGTGTACTTGCTTGATCATTAAAGAGTATAGATTTAAATCTCAGAAATGCCACTTAATAGAGGAGTGGCCTTAGGAAAGTTTAGATCTCAGCCTTGTTTTCCTTATTTGAAAAATGGAGATGACAATAATACAGTTATTGTGAGAACTAAATGAGTCAAGTACTTAGAACAATGACCACTCGTTAGTAAGGTATTGGATACTCTGTGGGTTTTGTTGTTGCTATTTCTATATTTAATTTTCAGAATACAAAAGTATTTTATATTTGTATTTTTGTTTAGCTTTGCTACTTTCTTGAAGCGATTCTGTTTTCCTAAGAACGAGACTTTTGTAAAACACTTAGGGCGGGGGATACAGCTCGGTGGCACAAGTACCTGCCTGGCAAGCTCAAGGTCCTGGGTTCAATTCCTGGTACCAAAAAATAAAATAAAATGAAACACTTAAAAATGAAGTAGTGGGAATGGGGAGGAAACATTTTTAAAACTTTAGGGTTTTCTATGATAATTCTGGGAAGTGAAACATTGTTTCAGGCTACTCAAGTTAGCATTACTGATGTGCTTATTCTTCAACTGAGGGTGAGTTTGCTTGTTTGTTTTGTTTTCCCCATTTCTGGTAGGTGATCCGTGAAGCTAAAAGGACAGCACCAAGTATAGTTTATGTTCCACATATTCACTTGTGGTGGGAAGTAGTTGGACCAACACTCAAGGCCACATTCACCACATTATTACAGAATATTCCTTCATTTGCTCCAGTGCTACTGCTTGCAACTTCTGACAAGCCCCATTCTTCTCTGCCAGAAGAGGTAACATGTGGAAGAGGAATCTTTTTTTTTTTTTTTTTTTGGGTTTTTCTCCGGTACTGGGAACCGAACTCATGACCTTACGCTTTTGCCGCTGAGCTAAATCCCCAGCCCCTCGTGGTTTTTTTTTTTAAGGGAAAAAAAAATTTCAGAACAAGATAATAGAGTAACAGTGATCAGTACATTACATGTTGTCTTTAAATTAGTTATTCAGAGTATAAGATATAGGCATTTAATTGTACAAACAATATTAGCATAAACCTTTCGATGAATTAAGAAATTAGTAGTATAACTATCTTTAACTATCTTGTATGTATATATATTCCTTTATTTTCCCTCTTTCCTCCTCTCTCTCGTCCCAATTTCTCTTCCCTTTTGAACAGTTTGTTTCCATTTCCCAATATCTGTTGTACATTTTGGATCTTACTCTTTCAACTTCTCGCACTAGGAAAACAAAACAATGTTTACGCATGCAAGTCTGATCTCAGGTTGCATCCATTTACCTATAAAAGTTTCCAGGTTAATCCTTCTTTATGGCTGAGTAGTACTCCATTGTAGAAAAATACCACATCTTTTTTAACTATTCCTCAGTTGATGGGCATTTGGTTTGTTTCTAAGATCTAACTGTTACAAATTGTGCTGCTTTACATGGGTGCACATACATCACTGTAGTACAATGTTTTTAATTCTGAGAAGATACCCAGAAGGGGAATAGCTGGGTCAAATGGGACCTCTAATCCTAGTTTTTTGAGGAATCTTCACACTGATTTCTACAATGGTTGCACCAGTCTCCACTCCCACCAACAGTGGAGAAAGGTTCCATTTCTCCACATCTCTGCCAGCATTTGTTATGGGTTGATTTCTTGATAATAGCCATTTTTTCCAGGGTGAGATGGAATCTCAGTGTTTTAATTTGCATCTCTCAAATGACCAGTGATGTTGAACATTTTTTCATATATTTATTTGCTGTTTGTGCTTCTTCATCAGAAAAATATGTATTCATCTCAGATGCCCATTTTTTAATTGGTCTTTAAATTTAGGAGGCTTGATTTTTTTTTTTTTTTTTTTTTTTTTAATTTATACAGTCTCCATAGTAATCCTTTGTCTGAGGAACAGCTGGCAAACATTTTTTCCCACCTTGTGAGTTGTCTTTTCACTCTATTGGTGGTTTCCCTTGCTGTGCAAAAGCTTTTTAATAAGAGATCCCAGTTGATGATCATTTGTGATAATTCCTGTGCAATCAGGGTTTTCTTATAAAGTCTCTGCCTACACCAGTGTCTTTAAGAGTTTTACTTATTCTGTCTTCCAGTAGATGTTTCAGTGTTAATGTTTAGATCTTTGATCCATTTTGAATTTAGTGCATGGTAAAAGATACAGGTTTAGTTTTAATCTTCAGCATGTGCAAAGCCAGTTTTCCCAGCATCATTTATTAAAGAGGCTGTCTCTGTTCCAGTGAATGTGTTCGGCACATTGTCAAAAATTAGGTGGCTGAGTGTGTCTGGAGTTGTTTCTGCATCTTGTAGTCTGTTCCACTGATCTTCAGGATTTTTTTTTTGCCAGTATCATGCTGTTTTTATCACAGTAGCCAGGCTTCTCTGGCCCTTTTATGAGACAGTTCATTCCGTCCCAGAGGTTCTAGCATTAGTGGCCTAGCATTCGGGATTGCATTTCACCGTGAGTTACAGCAGTCACCTTAGGGGATGGGAGAGCCTGCAAGGCAGAAAGGGCAAAAAAGCATCGTGTAAACGTTGGACCACACGAGAAGTGGATTTATTTCAAGTGATGTCCCTAAGCACAGTGGCAATGCTGGGAAAGGTCTCAAGCTTTGTTGTGAAATACCTTTGCAGGCCTGTTATGCCTTCAGTTTTTCGTGGTGTGTGTGTGTTAAAGTACACCTAACAGAACTCGCCGTGCTCGCCGTAGCCAAGCCTGCCGTCCCGTCCCACTGAGCGCATTGGGTGCACTCGTCGTGTTGAGTGTTGTCACCCCTGCACGTCCCAGACCTCGCTCATCCCAGACCTCATTCACCCCAGACCCCACTCAATCTGACATAGAGACTCTGTCCCTGTTAACCAGTTTATACCGAAGAAGCCAGATTTTTTAATTTTTCATGAAATTTACATGTGTTACTTAGAAAAGCTCAAGGAGCAAGAATTTGAAGAAAACACATTGCATTATGTTCCATGGTTCCAGAACTGGGTCACTGTGCCTTTAGGGATTAATGACAACTCCCTGCTCCTTCCTTCCCTAGCCCTGGTAACTCCTCTCTCACTGTCTGACTGCAGGGCTTTATTCTAGTTGCTGCTGCAAGAGGAATATGAAACCGTCCTTTGTTTCTGGCTCAGTGTTCCTCCGTGCTGTGTCCCGTGTCCAAACTGTGTTCCTCTTTAGGCCGAGTCCTTTTCCGGTGTGTGTGTACCAGCTTGTGCACTGAGCTGGGGATGCACGTTGGACTGCGCTCCCTCTTGCTGTTGTGCATAATGCTGTTGTCATTTATACACGCATCCCTTGGAATTTTTGCTTTCATGGAATTGTTGAATCACATAGTAATTTTGTTTCACTTCTTAGAACATGTCGCACTGTTTTCAGCAAATGTACCATTTTATTCATTTATTTTTACTTTTTAATTAAGTTTATTGGTACATTTTAGATATGAATAATGATTGAATTGATCACAGGGAGTTTGTACCTGTACATGATACATCTTGATTGTTTTCCCCTCATCCCCCTGCCCTCCTTCCAACCCTTCTTCCCCTCCCTATTTACAGAAGCTTTGTTCCCATTTTTTCCTTCTCTTCCTTCCTTCCTTCCTTCCTTCCTTCCTTCCTTCCTTCATTCCCACTTCCTCCTCTTTAGTTCCCCTTCCCATTTGAACATTTTCCCTCTATTTCACAGTATCCATTATACATTTTGGTCCTTATATACATTTTTTGGTTTCTTACACCAGAGACACTATTTTAAAATATTGTACCCACACACACACAAATGAGGTTTGTGGGAACAAGGTCAGTTTAAGAAAAAAAAAACCTTTAATGCTGTAATAATGCCATTTGAATTGTAACGCCACCATTAAAACCACCCAACACCAACCAACAGAGACACACAGTGGCATGAGTGCCGTTCCTTAGGGATTGAGTTCCCAGGATATATCCAGTAATGTTGCAGTTCTGTTTTTTGTTTTGTTTTGCCTTTTCTGGAGACAGAATTTCACTATGCAGTTCAGGCTGGGCTTCAACTCACTGTGTAGCTCAGGTTGGCCTCAAACTTGTAGCAATTCTCCTGCCTCAGCCTCCTGAGTACTAGGATTATAGGAGTGCGCCACAACACCCAGCTAGTGTTGCAGTTTTAAAGACAACTTTACAATAGTTTTAACCTTGGCAGAGGATAAAAGAGAAAGGGGGGGAAAAAAAGCAAAGCAGAGACCCGCAGTCCTTATCTCCCACCTGGGTTTAATTCCGTCCTTGAAGAGATGAAAGTCCTTGTGTCCTGTACCACTGGCTGTAAAACCCCCAGAACTGCTCCACAGAGGCAGAAGGGGGATGGCCTGGGGCCCTCCTGGAACAGCAGAAAGCGTGGTTGCACCGCAGCGGATGCCCAGCCCCATCCAGTGACCCCGCCCTTCCTCCTGCTGCTGTTCCGACTCTTGTCCTATTCTGTGTTTTCCTGCTCACCTTTCTGTGTGCTGCTTTCTTCATTCTAATCGAGGTCTCCACTATGTTCATCGCTCAAGGCTTTTCCATCTTCTCCCTGCAGCCCTGTCTCCGAGTGACTCCACTCAGCCAGGTCCCCATTTTATATTCCTGCCCGAAGTCCGTGTTTCTAGTTGCTCCATACCCTTGCCCACACCGTTTATTTTTCGCCTGAAATTTTCATTAAACAACCACTCATTTTCATGTTTCACATGTTATATGGGGTTGTAAAAGTGAATTAATCCCAAACCTTTTAAATAAAATATTGTCAGTTGCTGTGTATTACAGTTTGAATGCTTGTGTTTTAAGCATTTTGGGTTCCTAATTTATTACATATGTTTATGCATAAATTGTATGGTTTTTAGTTGCTAATTTATTGTATACATAGGTTACACATAAATCTAGAATATTTAAAAGACTTGTTTAAAAACAACTTATTATATACATTATTGATGAAATTGATTATATTTTATTAGAGATGTATGTAACAGCTTGCCATTGCATTTACTCTGTATATATTACATTATATTCTTTTTTTTTTTTTTTTTTTTTTTACATTATATTCTTAAGGTACAAGAATTATTTACCCATGATTATGGAGAGATTTTTAATGTCCAGCTACCAGGCAAAGAAGAACGGACAAAATTTTTTGAAGATTTAATTCTAAAACAAGCTGCTAAGCCTCCTGTATCAAAAAAGAAAGCAGGTTAGTTAACCATATCAAAGTTTAATATACAGCAATTTTGAGAACGTGGTAATTAACTATGGGGAGTTGTTTTTTAGGATTTTTTGTCTTTTTGAGACATGGGGTTTCACTGTGCAATTTGGGCTGGCTTTAAACTCACTTTGTAGCCCAGGCTGACCTTGAACTCACAACAATCCTCCTGGCTCAGCCTCCCGGGTCCTGGGAAGTTAATAGTACTGACAGCTGTATAGTAGTGCAAGTTCAAAAGCTTCTGTAATGAGATTGATACAGTGGCTGCTGAGAATATCTGTGCTTCTTGTTCAGATACGGTTCTTAAGGTACACAAGATGTTTCATAGTATGGCCCCAGTCTGTCCTTCTGGGGGTATTTTTGGCATTTTCCCTTTCCTTTACCTGTTTTTGTTAGAAAATATTCTCTATGTACATATTTCCGTTCTTAAATTTCACTGTCAGTAACATTTGCATAGACCCCATTTCTGCCTGTAAGATCTACTTGACCTTTTATTAAAATTTGAGTTTTTATTATGAGGCCTTCCCTGATTCATGTAGGCAGAATTAATTAGCCCATCTTACTTTTCTTCAAACAGACACCAAAATATCGTAATTATGTTCCTTACTCCCTTAGTAAGTTGCCAGTTATTGTGACAGATCTCATATTCCTTCTTATAATTGTCTGTACTCAGTGAATATGAGTTTAAGCTAGTCTCTCTCTTTTTTTTTTTTTTTTTTGGTCCTTTTGAGACAGGGTCTCACTATGCAATTCAAGCTGGCCTTAATAGTGTCTTAAATTATCTTAAAATGGAACAGAGGCAATGACTTTGAGGAGTTACTGTTTTAAGTAACGAGTTACCAGTTATTTCCAGAGGAAATGTGGGGTAGGTAGGTAGGTAGGTCATGGTGGTCCTCCATATTCTGAGTTCCTAGGTTCCTGGCAGATGTGAGGCTGCAGATAACCCTTCAGATCCTAGTGCTATTCAGTCATTTGTTACCCACAGTAGTGGCAAGAGTAGGAACTAAGATCTTCCCTTCACATAAAGTTTTACAGGTGTTGGAGGTCCTGCCAGTGGCACCACCACCCGAGCCAAGACCATTGACAGCAGAAGAAGTGAAACAACTGGAAGAGCAAGAGGAAGACACTTTCAGAGAACTGAGGATTTTCTTAAGAAATGTCACACATAGGCTTGCTATCGACAAACGCTTCCGAGCGTTTACTAAGCCCGTAGACCCTGTTGAGGTATTAATTTACTACCTGGTCAGATGTGTTCCAAACTGCAGGGACAGTTCATGGAGTTCCTTGCTGCACTTGGAACTGGGTTTCTCTATGTGGAAACACAAATTGAGGTAGTGTCCTAAGCACAGGGAAACTTAATTAATTGTATGTATAATACATTGTCCTTTCTTGCAGAGAATAGAGTTTTTCTGCCCAAGCCAAACATTCCGAGAGTTGAGAATGTCACATGCCAGGTGGTATTACCATGAGCGGCACAGAGGGAACTGAGTGGAGGTCAGGTCTTAGGTGGACGTTGAAGATGGGTGCCAGTTGGAATGGAAAATAGGCGGGTACTAGAGGGTGTACCTGCTGAAGAACAGAAATAGACAAACACCCTTAGAGTCAAAGCATTCATGTTACAATATCATTATCTCTATTCTCTATGCATTATATTGCCTAACAAAGAAACGTCAAATGGTTTTAATGTTTAGAGTTAATTTAGTGATTTAATCATTTGCTTGAATTGTAGGTTCCTGATTATGTCACGGTGATAAAGCAACCAATGGACCTTTCATCTGTAATCAGTAAAATTGATCTCCACAAGTATCTGACTGTGAAAGACTATTTGAGAGATATTGACCTAATCTGTAGTAATGCTTTAGAGTACAATCCCGATAGAGATCCCGGAGGTGAATATTAGTGCTTTGTTGTTCCGGGGGTTGTTGGGGCTGATTAAACTTACTGAGGATTGATTTTTATGTCAGGTACTGTCTTATAAATAGTAATTTACACTGACAGTGCTGCTTATCACAGCCACCTTTCCCCATTCTACCAATGAGGAAGGTAAAGTTTAGAAAGGTCATACTGGCAATAGCAAAATAGATGTTAAAAGATTTTTAACCTAAGACCATTACAATTTTTATTACAAACATAACAATATGATGCTAATAACATTTAACAATCCAGTTCCTCTGTTTCCTTCCTCCCAAGGTGGACACTGTTAAGACTGGCAATCTCTTCCAGCCAGCTGGGAACACCTCCCCACTGCCCTAGAGGCAGAGGCTTTTCAGTGCTGCTACTTTTTGTGCTGAGGCAGTCTACAGTTACTTCGGACCAGTGGTGCTCAAACCTCAGTGGGCATCAAAATCTCTAGAAAGACTTTTTAAAATACAGATCTCTGGGCCGCAGTTGCCACGGTTTCTGATGATTTAGGTAAAGGGTACAGTGCCGAAGACCTTGCATTTTTGACAGGCAGCACCCTTTGGGAATGAATGCCCGTCCTGTTCTTCAGGCCACATTAGCAGCCTGCTGCGTTCCCCTTACATTGCTATAGTTACCCCTTCATCCATAACCTGAACGTGAACGTGGCAGCCTGGTGCCCTGGGAGAGGTTCTGACCCAGCAGCCACACAGCCATGCAGTCACACATCCCCTCCCTTCTGCCTCAAAGCACGCTCCCCCTCGTAGTGCTTACACCCTCAGGTCAGGATTTTCCTGGTGTTTATATTTACGGTAAAAATAAGGAATTATACTGACTACCACAGTATGTTAATCTAATCTGTTAAGTTTATTTTGCTAAGCTATTGAGTGGGGAAAATTAATTGCATTTGTTTATTCATTTTTAGATCGTCTCATTAGGCACAGAGCCTGTGCCCTGAGAGACACTGCCTATGCGATAATCAAAGAAGAACTTGATGAAGACTTTGAGAAACTGTGTGAAGAGATTCAGGAGTCCAGAAAGAAAAGAGGTAGGACAGGCGTTTGGTATCAGAAAAGATGCTTCCGGTGTATGGAGCTTTTTAGTTGACCCGTGGTGTGACTTTGAGGTGTAGGAACCCTTTTGTGAAGCCCTGCGTCTCTGTTTGTAAGGTTGTAGCTCCTCCAAGTACGCCCCATCTTACTACCACGTGATGCCACGGCAAAACTCCACTCCCTCTGGCGACAGAAGATCAGACCCAGACCAGAATGAAAAACTACAGACACCCACTACTCCTGTGGCTTCCAGCACGCCTAGTAAGTGCTCCTGGCTAATCTTCATTTATGAAATTGGAAGCTTTATTCTCTTCTAATGCCATGTCCTTTCTCCTTCTGTTTTATTAATACAATAAATCACACTGATCTCGTTAACAGTGAGAGAACCTTACCTTCTTCAAGTCCAAGCTTATGCTGTGCCACTGAGTCTCAGCTCACCAGTTGTGAATTGACTTGATTTGAAAATGGTTTTCATTTCCTACTAATGCTGCTCTATTTTCTGTTTCCTTTCCCCACCGTATTCTCAGGGTGTAACTCCAGGTCTCCAGTTGAAAAAAGCCTCACATTTTCTGAGGCCTGGCCGCCTTGGCAGGCCTTTCGTTCTAGTTTTTGTGTTTTGAGGCCCGTGAGTGTCGGGCTCGGCTTAGCTTCTCAGCCTCTCATCGTTTTCCCACTTTGCAGCCTCAGTTCCTCCCTGCCTTGTCAGAGCCTACGTAAAGTCAGAGCCTTCTGCTGTTTACAGATCTATCTTCTGCAGGGCAGTTGATTTGCACTAAAGTAGAAGCCCTTCTTTTGTGGGAGGGGGCAGCTCCCACGAAAGGGAAAGAAAGGACAGTGAGGGAGAATCAACAAGAAGCCTCTGCTATAGAAAGCTTTCAGTCACGCCAGCAGCAAGCACATCTGTGGAAATGGGCTTCCTGAGAAAACATCGTGCAGCAGTGAGAGTAATTAAAACCGGTCACTCAGGACAGTGTTGATGAGTTTCTCAACGTAGAATCACTTTAGAAAGTTGGTTTTGTTTGTTCGTTTGTTTTTTGAGACAGTCTCGCAGTGCAGTTTAGGCTGTCCTTGAGCTTACTTTGTAGCCCAAGCTTGTCTCAAACTTGGGGCTCCTGTCTCAGCCTCCTGAGTTCTGGGATTAAAAGCATGTGCCACCATGCCTGGCTTAAAAATATTTTTTAAATGTTAGACACATTTTATACATATTTGCATTCAGGTACAGGTAAAACTAACCCTCAGTGCCAGGAATCGGGTGTTGACCCTGGGTATTATGACTAAACTGAGGGTAACTTTGAGCGTTGGTACTTGTTGTTTTTTGATCTGAGTGCTGGTTATGTAGATTTCTTCTGTTTGTGGATAGTCACTGTATGTTTATATCTTGAGGATTTTATATATGTCTAGTATGTGTCAATCAAATCTCAAACTAGGCCAGGGATGGTGGAGCACACCTATAATCCCAGCACTTGGGAGGCTGAGGCTACATTAAGGGAGTTTGAGGCCTTTGTGAGCTGTATAGCAAAACCCTGTCTCAAAAAGACCAAAAGAATGCTTTTCAAAAGTTCAGAGTAAACAAAACTATTTAGCCCTTGTAAAATTTGTTGTTGTTGTTGTTGTTGTTGTTACTTGTTTGTTTTTTGAGATAGGGTCTTGCTGTGTAGTCCAGGCTGGCCTGGAACTCGCTTATATAGTCCAGGCTGGCCTCAAATTCACAGCGATCCTCTTGCCTCAGCTTCAGCCTCCCAGCTGCTAGGATTACAGGTGTGCACCTCCACACCCATCTCTTTTATTCCTCAGATGTGTGTTTATTAGAATAAAAGGGAACGCTCTCCAGTGGTCATGGAAGGGTGTGCTGTGAGGCAGCCGCTGTGGATGTCCGAGTCTAGAGGCCTTTCCTACAGTTCTGGTGGGGCAAACCTGAGAGAGTGCAGGGCATTCTGCTTGCAGGCAGCCTCTTGCCCCAAAAGCAGGCTGCTTCCTTTGCTTTCACTTGTTTCAAGGCTACTCCCTCCCTTGTAAAATTTCTTCTCCACTTACCCTAGCGTGTATGTGTCCGGAGCTGAAGGGATTTCTGCCATATGTGTTTCAGACTCAGTTGGATCCCTTGTCACCTAGTCCCACTTAAGGCGTAAATAATCATATTCATCACGGCAAGGACTGTTGTGCAGGGCGGCAGTGCACACCCTGGAGCGGCTCTTACACCCTCCTCTTTCCTGTGTCCCAGTATTGAGGTATTTCTGCGTCCTTTGGAATCCACATTCTTCATCTCGCATTTATCCTCCATTTCCCCTTTCATTTCTGCTATTTGGCCTACACAAAATACTCTCTGTGCTCTCATTTTTTTATCTGTAATATGATGATGCTCATGGTAGCAAACCTTAGTGGGTTAAAGTAAAATTTCACTGAGTTTGTATGTTTCACAGAGCCAGGGATGTAGCTCAGTGGCACAGCACCTGCCTGGCAAGTGGGAGGTCCTGACTTCAATTCCTGGTACTAAAAAAAAGAAAAGAAAAAATTTTCAAAAGTCTGTTTCACAGGCTTAAAAGAGTTCTTAGTGTTTATTAAAAACTCAATAAATCTAGGCACTTTCTGTCTTGCATTTCTTCTAGTTTCTCACACTGCTGCCAAAATGATCTTTTGAAAATCTGCATCAGATCATGTCACTTCATAAAAAAAATATTCAAGATAAAATCTAAACTCCTAGCTGGTTGTGATGGTGCATACCTCTAATCTCCGTACTCTGGGAGGCTGAGGGAGGAGGATTGCAAGTTCAAGCCCAGCTTGGGCAGTGTAGTGATTTAGCAAGACACTTCCCATCCCTCCCCCCCACCTCAAAAAAAAAAAAAAAATGGAAAAGGATAGGAAGGCCCCTTTTTCATGGTTGAAAAATATGGTGAATATTAAGGTGCTTTGTTTTGTTTGAGATGGAGTCTCCCTGTATATTTTAGGCTGGCCTCGAACTCGCAGCAGTCTTCCTGCCTCAGCCTCCCAAATGCTGGGATTACAGGCGTGCACCACCAGGACCACCTAAAAAGTTTTTACAGTGAGAGACGTTGCCATTAAGTGGGGGGGCTGGGACTCAAGTTCAGGAGTCACACGCTGCTATTAGACCTCCTGAGGAGGCTCCCTTTCTCTTCAGACACACATCTACCATTCTTGTCACACTCTGAAGCAGTTCTGGGAGCTGTTTCATGAATGCCTTTAATTGCAGTATCAATTGCCCTGATGTTACCCTTTGTGGTCCTTTTATTGAGAGGAAGAGCCCGAAGTGGCACAGGGCCCAGTGTGGTGCGTGGCTGAGGCACACTGTGCCTGCCTTTCTGTTGCATGGCACTAGACAGCAGCACTCCCTGTGTGTCCGACCAGACCTTGTAGATATGCACGAAAGAGGATCCAGAGCAGCCTCAGAAAGTGGCAGGAAGCCGGGCGTGGTGGCAAATGCCTGTACACCCAGCACTCGCAAGAGCGTCACTGCAAGTCCGAGGCCACCCTGGGCTACAAAGTGAGCTCAAGGCCAGCCTGAACTGCAAAAATAATTTCTGAATTCCTTAGGATGGCAGGTCATTTTGTGCTCTTAGCCTCGTCAGCTTCTCCAGTTTCTCACAGTATTCCACTTTGGTTTCCAACCATACAAAAAATTCACCAAATTCTATTGTCTCAGATCTCCAGCTTTCCTTTATTCTTCTTAGAATTTAGAAAGTCATGGGATCATATTTTCTTTTTTACTCTTTGAAGCTCAGTTGAAAAGGAAAAACCGCAAAAAGTCCAAGTGGCACTTAGGCACCATAACAAAGCGGAGGAAGATTTCACAGGCAAAAGACGATTGCCAGAACGTGGTGGATGGCAAGGGGGAAAGCGATGTGGAAGAAACTCGAGACACAAGTGCAGACCAGCATGAGAATGGGGCAGACCCGCACACAGGAGAGTCTTCAGTAGAAGAAAATGAGAAGGAACAGCTTGCCTCTGAGAGCAAGGCCAAACTGAGAGATCATAACTCTGGTGCGTGGAATAGTGAGAATGAGCTGGAATCCAAGAAGGCTGCAGCATGTATAGAACTGAGAAAAGAGAAGATTGTTTGCAATGGAAATGTTTCTGGCTCTCAGATACTAGATATTTCTGATGAGAATGAAGCAAAAGGTGAGTCTCAGTTATAAGACATTTCACTTAGAGTTCCTAAATGCCTCATTACATAGCGGCTTACTGCCTTTGCTTGCCTTTCAGAATACAGATGTTAGCTCATTTCAAAAAATAAAACTTAACTTTAGTTACCTTTGAGCTAGTAAATCGCTGTTCTCTTAATGACACCTGGCACTGAACAGACCTGGATTTGAGCCCCCAGATCACTTAGGCAGGTACTCAGCCTGGTGGCCTGTTTACTCACTCATCTGCAAAACCAGGGTAGGTAGATGCTGTGTGGTAAGCTGTCTTACCGATTAAATGGAAAGGCTCCATCTAAAGCATGGAACCCAGGGCCCAGGTCTTCAGCTTTAAAACCCAGGCAGGCTGCTCTCATTTTTAAGGTAGGCGGTTTCGGGCGGTGGTTGCTGAGTGGAGTAGAACAGGTCCTAGTCACCCCTGTCGTTCTATCTCTCCTTGCAGTCAGCTCAGGAGGGTTCATATTCACTCTTTCGTGTTGTCTCTTTTTTTGGTACTGGGAATCGAACTCAGGACTTCATGCTTGCCTGGCAAGTGCTGTGCCACTGAGTTGTATCCCTGGCCCAGTCGTATTCACTCTTACGGTCACAGTTGTCCTCATTGGCATCTTCTTGACCCTTTGGCAATAGATTTGTTTGGATTTTGGAGGGGTTAGAGGTGGGGCTCAGTGGTGCAGCACTTGTCTAGCATGCTCGAGGACTGTGTTCAGTACTGCCCCTGAAAAGATTTGTTCAGGTTTTGAGAAAGTGTCGCATTATTTAGTCATACAGAAAAGATTGGGAGCAGGGTCCAAACTTTATTGTAAAAGTACTGACTAAATGAGTTCAAATGTGAATAGTCATGGAAACAATTGACTAGGACATACCCTTTCTAGCATGGATGCTTGGTCGGGTGTGGCGCACGGCTGTGATCCCAGCACTTGGAAGCTGAGGCAGGAGGATTGCTGTGAGTTCGAGGCCAGCTTGGGCTACATAGTAAGTTCAGCACCAGCTTGAATTATATAGCAAGACTCTTGTCTCAGAAACAATATTTTGTTATGTTAGGGATCAAACACACGCCTCAGATATAGCAAAGCACCCTACCAACTGAGCTACTTTCCCCGCCCTAAAATGGCTACTGTAAATATTAAATCTCCTGGCAGTTTAGTGGGTGTTACTTGGAATCAGAATTATTTGATTTTTCTTAAATCATCTTTTATCATTAGGCCACTATTAAAAGGGACAGTGCTTAGATATCAGGAGGTTCTTGTCCTGGCCCTTAGGATACTTAAACATACGATCGTAGAAAGTCTCTGTTTCCTTACCTCATTTTTTTCATTTATAAATAAATTGTTCTAGACCAAGTATCAGTGGACTTGTTCTTTGAAAGGCCGGGCCCTGGGCCTCTGTCACAAAAGCTCAGCCCTGCTGGGAAACTGCTTTGACGTAGGTAAAACGGATGTGGCTGTGCTCTTGTCCCTTTCATTGTAGTGGGCTGGGGTTTGCCCATGGTGGGAGTTTACAGCCCCTGCTTCAGGTTGTTCATTTGTTTTGACAGTAATAAGAGACTGAACCAGGGCCTTTTGCCCTGAGCTATGTCTTTTATTTTGAGATTTGTTCTCACTGAGTTGCCCAGGCTGAGTTTGAATTTCAGAGCCTCCTGCCTCAATTTCCCAGAGCGCCTGGATGCCACCATGCCAAACTCCTTATGTTAGATTCTGAGTCCCTCCCCACTCCTCAAGTTCTGCGACTCTTGTGCCCACACAGAAGCGAGTCCAGTCTTTTGAGAATCCCCCTGAAGTACAGTATGAAATACTCAGATTGTACTTAATTTTTGAGTGTGTGTCGGTGTTATAATCTTACAATAGAAAGAGTTAAGGATACAGCTCAGCAGCACGGTGCCTGCCTGGCAAGCGCGAGTTCAATTCCTGGTACCAAAAAACAAAGAAAGAGTTAATAAGCCAGCACTGTAAACTTACTTTTTCCTGGAGAGAAGGTCTGGCTGGCCTCAGACTTGCATTACTCCTCCTGCCTTGGCTTCCTGAATGCTGGACTCACAGGAGTGTCCCACCACACCTGGATCCTGTTATTTTTAACTTGAATAATACATATCTCATGCATCATTTCTGTGAACCCATAATAATTATTTAAGTTTTCATTTTAGAAATGTGCATTCTGCGAATGACTCGAGCCAGACGCTCCCAAGTCGAGCAGCAGCAGCTCATCAGCGTTGAGAAGGCGCTGGCGATTCTCTCTCAGCCCACTCCCTTACTCGTGGTGGACCACGAGCGCCTGAAAGTATGTGGCTGAGATCCTGAGCCTTCCCTGCGCACGCCGGTGCTCTGCAGAGACGGCCCAGCGGCAGGCCGGCGGTGTGGGAAGCGCAAGGGAAACCAAAGCCTTCCTCCTGTCGGCTTCCTCTGCTCCCCTTCTTTCTCCTGCCCTAGGCTAGGAATTCCGCCCACGGCTGTGTGGCGGGACCCCGGGGTCATAGCAGAGTGATGAGCCTGAGTGTTTGGGATCTGCTGATACATAGAACCAGTGTAGCATCTTTGAGAGATGAGTTCTCTGTGCAGTTGAGAGCATGGTGTGTTAGGAGGAAGTCCTTTTCGGCAAGGGGAACCTGCCCCAACAGCTTGGGGAGCTTCGTGTGCTGAGTGAAGAGATCTGCTAGGTGACGGCGTGGCTGGAGCCGCCCTCAAAAGAAAGTTGCTCTGAAAAGTCCCTTTAAAAACTGTGTGGCGTGCGGGGCGTGGTGGCACACGCCTGTAATCCCAGCACTCCGGAGGCTGAGGCAGGAAGATCGTTGCAAGTTCAAGACCAGCTTGGGCTACAAAATGAGCTAAAGGCAGCCGGAACTGCATAGTGAGACCCTGTCTCAAAAAAAAAAAGAAAAGGAAAAAAAAAAACTGTGGCCCCGAATGCCCTTAGAAGTCTCAGGACTATGAAAATGGGCTTTGTGCAGTTCGCCGTGATCTTGGGTGCAGAGGTAGCAGCTGCGTGGCACTGGGAGGCTGTGGTAACCCCTCCAGCTCTGCTGCACTCGGGGTGCAGGTGTTCCATGCAGAGCCAATCCAGGTGGCTATCACCAACACTTCCTCCACCAACACTTTCTATGGTGACCCAGCCCACCTGAGCAGGGCCGGCGGGATAGTGCGGGCGTCCACTGGGCGTGGACAAGTTACGGCCCCCAGGGATGCATGCTCACACAGACAGGTGGTTGGAGATAACGAGCATGTTGATTCATAGTTTTGATGTTGAGATTTCTTTGGTTGATTGGTTGTTTTGAAACAGGGTCTTGCTATGTAGTTCAGCTAGCTTTGAACTCACTATGTAATCTAGTCAAGTCTTAAACTTGTGGCAGTCCTTCTGCCTCAGCCTCCCAAGGACTGCAATTACAGGCATGAGCCACCATGCCTAGCTTGATTTATAGTTTTTAATGTATTTATCTAACTCATTGTTCTCACACCTTATTTTGTTTTGTTCTTCTTGGGGTAAACCCAAGGCTTTCCTGCTGAGTTGCATCTATAGCTTTTTTTTTTTTTTTTTTTTTTTTTTTGTGAGAGACAGTCTGAGCTCAAACTTAGCAGTCTTCCTGCCTCAGCCTCCCAGAGTGCTGGAATTACAGCCCTGTGCCACCACTGCTATCTTTCCATATGTTTGTTTTGTGTCTATGACTTGGCATTTCAGTTGATTTTTACTTAGTTGAAATGGCTTATCTTAGTAGGCAACACTTAAAAGCCTGTAGGAATGACTCTTATCATTTTAATCTTGAGGGGAAAAAACACATAGTTGGAAGATTCTTTTTTTTCTTCCTTCATCTTTTTTGAGACAGGATCTTGCTGTGTAGTTCAGGCTGGCCTTGAGCTCACTTTGTAGCCCACACTGGTCTCAAACTTGGAATGATCCTCCTGCCTCAGCCTCCCGAGTGCTGGAATTACAGGCATATACCACCACCCCAGATGGAAAATTCTAAAAAAACAAAACAAACTAAAAAAAACCCTGAAGTGTGAAAGTAGTTTACCAATTATGTGGTTAGTACCTTTTTTAGTTTCACATAATTGAAATAATTATACACTTAAACTGCCATAGAGTACACAGCAAAAGTTACTTTTTTTCCTCTAATTTAATGGTATTTTTAAATTTGTAGAGATTTTTTTCAGGGAAGAGGATGGTTTGAGACAGGGTCTTGCTCCTATATGTACCATATTTCCTGGGAGTAAGACCAGGTCTTGTATTAGCTTTTGCTCCAAAAGATGCAGTAGGGCTTATTTTCTGGGGATGTCTTATTTTTTCATGTACAAAAGTCAGCGTTTATTCCCACACAGTCATCTTCTGGAACTTCATCATAACTCTCTACAACCTGAATTCTGGCCTGAATTTCTCATGACTCCATTTCCTGTAGAAACATTGGCCCCAGTCTCTCAGGCCCAGCAGTAGAGCTGTCCTTCAGTGAGCGCTTCCTGCCCATGCGCCTGCTCGTAGTGCACGGGCAACACAGCTGTCAGTGATCTGATCCCACGAATTCTTCACCCAAGGCACGACCTTCTGCAGGCTGGCTTCACAAGTTGCCATTAAATCAGTGTTAAAGATTTATAGGACAAGAGTGACAACAAAAACGAACGACGGTCCACACAAAGGCGACGAAAAATTGCAGACACCAGAACTCAGAAAACATTTATTTCACACGAATGCATTAAGTACATCTGTTATAACACACATGTGCTGAACCATGAGGGTCCATATTAGACCCAACCACGTCGTCATTATCCAGTGCGCACAGTATTTGAGCACTGTCTGTGCTCCAGTTGGTCATTCAGCAGTATGTCTCAAGTTCATCTGTTTGTGTAGGTATTTATGTCTCGTCCGAAAGTGCCTGCTTGGGGGCTGGGGTTTTTTAGCTCATCAGCACAGCAGGCTGCCTGGCAAGCGTGAGGTCCTGAGTTCGATTGCTGGTACTGGAAAAAAAAAAACCCAAAAAACAAAAACAAAAAAAAGTGCCTGCTTGAGTATTTACGAGTACTTAGTTATAATTTATATTATTTATTTAAATATTAATGTCAATAATTTTATTAATATTTATAATTCAGTATGTCATGTGTTTATGTTACAAACATCTGAAAAAATCATGATAAGGCTTATTTTCCAGTTAGGTCTTACTTTAACAGAAATACAGTAGTTCAGGCTGGCCTTGAACTCACTTTGTATCTCAGGCTGATCATGATCATCAGAGGTGATCCTGCTTCAGCCTCCCTGGTGCTAGGATTATAGGCATGCACTTCCACACCCAACAGCTGTCAGTAAAGGTTTGTGGCTAGAGTTGAAATTGGCAGAGTCCTTCCCAGTAGTTACTACCACGCCAAAGGCCAGGATCACAGAACAGTGGTAACACTACATCCATGTGTGAATAACTGACCGAAACAGTGTGTTTGAACAGAGCACTGTAATGACAGGTGCCAGCACTGCCCCCTCCCATCGGGTGGTTGGTGTGCCCTCTTCTTGGTTTATGTCCTTAAAAACACCTCAACTTTACAGTCAGCTTCTGTCAAGGAATTTATCTCACATTCAGCAATACTTGTATTTTCCTTTAGAATCTTCTGAAGACTGTGGTTAGCAAAAGTGAAGACTACAACATATTTCAGCTGGAGAATTTATACGCAGTCATCAGCCAGTGTATCTATCAGCATCGCAAGGACTATGATAAAACAACACTTATTCAGGTACCATATTTGTTATGGATTGTAATGAGGATGTGCAGCTCCTTTTGAGATTGTTTTGTTTTTTTGAGGCAGGATCTTGCTACATAGTTTTAGTCTGAAATGAATTCACTGTGTAGTCCAGGCTGGCTTCAAACTCACAGGGATGCTCCTGCTTCAGCACCCTGAGTGCTGGGATTACAGGTTGTGTACCACCGACCCAGCTTCAGATAGGATTCAGTTTTTGTTCTTTTTGTTTTTTGGTCTGAGACAAGTTTTCACTATGCAATCCAGGCTGACCTTTAAGTGATCCTCCTGCCTCAGACTCCCAAGTTACTGGGATTATAAGCATGCGCCACCACACCTGACCCCAGATAGATTTTTAAAGACAGACCTACTTGTCTTTAATCAGTCTACTGTATAGACATTATTAAAGTGCTAATTTTTTAAAAACAGATACTGGATGATATATCTACACTACCACTATCTGCAGGACATAAAATGGGACCTGCCCTATGTCAACTGGTGAATAACATAAAGTCCCATCAGTAAAAGTTTATGTCGGTCTTACATACTGAGCTGGATTTTTATTTTCAGTGTTATACATATACATAAGTGTTATAAGGGTGCTTATCGGGAAAAAAATAATGAAATTATGTCTTCATTTTTTTCATATTAAAACTTACTCATTTTATTTCCTACCCTTTATATAGAAAATGGAGCGAGAGGTAGAAAACTTCAGTTCGGCATCGTGATGTCTTCACATCGAGTATTTCTGTATGCAGTTTCTATTTCATTCACCTTTCATGTGTCCACAGAGTAACTGATGCAAGATGAAATCCTGCATCTTAAAGGAGAAGATGAAAACAGAAAAGTGTCTTTAACTTCCCTGACCGTTATGTGCACGTGTAAGATAACGGACAGATATGCTAAGCTTGCTTGGACAAGGCACTGTAATATAATAGTGGAAGTTTAGCAGCTCTTAATAAAGTTATTTTGTTAGAATAACAATAATGAACTTAAGAATAATGAACAGCATTGCAGTTTGCATATGAAGCACTTTTGATCTCCCTTCCTGCTCGCACAGTCGCAGATGCGCGGCCACCCCTCGGCCCTGCCTGGTCGCTTGTCCACGCCTCCCGCTCCCCTCGTCTGCCACAGAGAGCCAGCGCCCAAGGCCCAGTGTCTGCAGGGCCGCACCACATTCTCGACTTGAGTACCAAAATTGAGGGTTTTTAGATAAACATTTTTATAATTCCCTAATATGGCTTAATAAAGTTTCTTTATTTTTTTGGCTTTTATAATTATATATAAAACAAATGTGTAACTACCTTGCTAAAGGTCTGTAATAGCACACAATTTTTGTATTTGAAAAGTGTTTATATCTTTCTATAATTGTGTGTAGCTTATATTCTATAGATACCTTTTATATACAAATATATAAATATAAAATGTATCACCAATACCAAAAATACATTTCTTAAAATCATTGCCTCCATAAGCAAATTCTTTTCTGGGGAGGGTGGACATTTACTTTCAGTTTGTAAAATAGC
The DNA here is from genome assembly GCF_000276665.1 of Chinchilla lanigera. NCBI lineage: Eukaryota > Metazoa > Chordata > Mammalia > Rodentia > Chinchillidae > Chinchilla > Chinchilla lanigera. Next base: position 2,166,637 of record NW_004955540.1, on the reverse strand, counting down.
TTTGGTTGGAAACCTTGTCTGCAAAGAATAGGGACCAGTGACCTGCAGTGAGGACTCACATGTGTCTGCTGCTGGTGGTACGCGACACGGAAGCCAGGGCCCTGCGCGTGCTAACAATGAGGACCACAGCTAAGCTGCTTCCCCGGCCCTTGGGCTCACTTTGTAGCCCGGGCTGGTCTTGAACTCACAGTGATCTGAGCGCTGGGATTACAGGCGGGCACCACCAGACCTGGCCTAACTAGGATTTCATTTTGGGTATACTAGTTTTGTAGTAAATTTGGAAGGTAGAAATTTCTCAATTTTTTGTTATTTTAAAACATACTAAAGATAACTGCAAAACAAATTAAAAAATTATTTCATATATTGTGCATAATTTAAGATGCTATTGAGCTACCCACTGTGGTGGCATGCAGCTGTAATCCCAGCTCCTCAGAAGGCTGAGCAGGAGGCTTGCTTAAGCGCAGGTGTTTGAGACTGCGCTGCACAACCTAATGAAACCAGGTCTCGACAAATAGTTAAAATGCTGTTGGTATGAGAATGTTTATGTGAGTATGCATTCTTAAGCTACAGAGACTGCAGTATTTACTGTCCTTCCTGTGGCATCCTCTCTACAGATTCCTAAAGTGATGTCTACAATGGAACATAGGGTTTAAATGCATTGTTGAAATTGCATAGTTAGAATACTCTCTTTTTTTCCCCAAAGCTGAAGACTACCTGTAACAATTAGGAAAAGCAAAGTGTTATTGTCCAAATTGGAGAGGAAGTGAAAATACTTTGATCACAAATTACCTAATCTTGTATGTAAAAAGTTCTAAAGAATCCACCAAAAAACATGTCAGCACCAATAAATGAATTAAGCAAAGGTACAGGATAGAAAATCAGTGCAGAAAAATCAGTTATATTTGTATACATTAGGATGACTAATACAAGAAGAAATGGAGAAAGCAGGCAGTTTCACCTGTAGCATCTAAAATAGGAATAAAGGTGCTGAACTTACACGGTACCTACAAAATTGCTGATAAAAGAAAGTCCTAAGTAAACAAAGATATACTGTAGGTATGGATTAGAAGACATAATGTTGGTATAAAATGGCAGTAACCCTGACAGCAATCTTCAGTTTTTTAAATTATCAGAGTCATAATTGCCTCTTGAAAAATAGGAAAATCATTTTTAAAGCTCATAAAGAATTGCAAGGTACCCCAAATATCCTCCCCCAAAAATAATCTTGAGAAAGAAACTGGTTCACTCTAATTTTGAAACTTATGCAAAGCTATACCAGTCGAAGAAGTGTGGTACCTGCATAAAGTTAGACATACAGATCCATGGAAAAGAAAAGTCCAGAAAACCAATTTATGGCCATTTGGGTTTTTTGGTTTTGATTTTTTGAGACAGGGTCTTGTGATGTAGTTCAGGCTGGCCATGAACTCACTGAAGCCCAAGATAACCTCAAACTCATGGTGATCATCTTGCCTCAGCCTCCTGAGTGTTCAGATTACAGGCATGTGCCACCATGCCTGGCTTAATCAATTGATTTTTGACAAGGATGCCCACGTTTATGAAATGGGGAAAGGACAGTCTTCAAAAGCAGTATTTTTTATTGGTGTTTGAACAACTGGATATCCACATTAAAATAGATTAATCGAAAGCCTAAACTTAGTACTAACAGTAAACATTTTAGGGGAAAACAAAAGCAAACACTCATGACCTTGGATTTATCAAGGATTTCTCACATTGACCACCACAAACACTACCAGCAGAAGAACTGGGTTGGACTCCGTCAGAATTTTGAAGCTACTTCACAACTTTAAAGTGGTACGTTTTATTATAAAGGATATTTGATATAAAACCCAGTTGTCTTACTATAGTTCTCTAGAGGAACAGAATCAATAGGAAATACACGTGACTGAGCAAGGGGGTGTACTGTGTAGTTTACAGGTCCTGCTTCGGTCTTCCTGGACTGTCTCTCGTGTCCAGAGTAATAAGCAAGAGGGCTTTTGGGTGGGGCAGTGGAACTTGCTGGTGAGGGAGGGGGTGAACAAATGCTCTGAGGTGAGGAGAAGGCACTATGCTTACAACGTTGCACATTTTTGGAGGTAAGGCTGTGTTACTGACGCGGAGACTTCACTAGGAGTTGTACAGATCTGGTGGTTTACAACAGAAAACTCAATGCCAAGTAGCAGCACTACAGTCCTTATCCCAGGGATAATCTGATTCTTGCTTCCAGCTTTGTTGGCTGGCCACCTTCTGTCTAATGGGTAAAAACCTCCTTCAGTTTCCCTTGTGTAAAGCCACACATGATTTAGGGCTCACAAGGATATTCAGGACAACCTCCCCGCCGCCAGCACCCTTAATCTTACCTAACCCAGGTTCCAGGGATTACAGCAAGGATCTTTCAGGGGATCATTTTGAGCCTACCACAAACATGGAAAATACGAACTGTAAAGAGATAGTGTTCCTGCTCTCCCCTGCCCCAGTGCCCCTGCACTATCAGAAAATCTGAATGATTCCAATTTTGTTCAACTCATACTTGAAACTGCTACTTTTCTTCCTACTGTCCAGTCCCTGCCAGTCCTTCGGAGCACCTGTCTACAACTCGAGTCGTTAGTGAGCCCTGATTCGAAAGTGGGCCTTACTAAGAAACTTTTTAAAAAGTGGCTCTGACTGCCTCCCTTCCTCTCCATCACCTCCCAGATCACAAACTAGGTGTGACGTCCATCTTTAGGTCCACCTGGTGCAAGGTGATTGGGAGCCCCAGCTGTTGTGGCAAACTTTAGTGCTTACGTACTTCTCCCGGAAAGGAGGCGGCACAGAAAGTGCCATTGCCCTTCCGCTTCCGAAAAGCTTTTCTACAAACACGCTTCCCTTTGTATCTTTGGCCAGCACTTGGTCACGTAGTCACATTTTGCTACAATGGAAGCAAGAAACATCATGTTCCAGCAGAGAACACTGCCCACAGCCTCCTTGTAGGGAAGAAGAGAATGGAGAAAGAATGGGTATTTCAAGATGGCACCTGGCAATCTTTTTCCTCAGTGTCCTAATGGGTTTCTGCATCCGCAGTATCCACCATGGGGCAGTCTTTCAACCACGCTGCTTGGTTGGAGTAAAACCTCCCAGATTAGTGAAGCAGAGTTCTGTCTGGCTGTGGATGCCAAATGGGAGGACCTACCCAGATTGGGTGGCACCAGTGAATAGGTGTGCAGCCTGGATAGAAGAAAGGGGAAAGAAGAAGGTGCCCGTCACCTTTGGACATCAGTCTCATTTAGTCAACCTTCAACTGAGACTTGCACAAGGGGCTCAGGGAGCTTCCAGGCCTTCGGCCTTGGGCTGGTGCTGCACTCCGGTCCCTCTCGTTCTGTGGCTTCCACGTTCTCTCACTGAGCTACTCCAGGGTTTTCCGGCTCAGCACAGACAGCTACTGTGGACTCTGCTGCCTCTCACCCTGTGGCAACCAGTGTGGACTCGCCCTCCTCCCACCTGTGAGCTGCCTCGTAAATCTTGCAATTCATACCAGTCAGCCACCCTCGGTAGAGGTGAAGCAGGCTAAAGAAGGGGGTGTGGGCTGCAGGCACAAACCCAGCCACCTGCAGTCACACCGTACGTGAAGGTGATGCCTGCTTTCCAAAATAGTGGCACCACTCCTCCGCCTCTGTAATGCGGAAGAGACTGTGTCATGTCGGGCTTTTCAATACTTGCTTATTAAAAGTATGAAACGGTGTCTATTGTGGCCTTGATTTCTACGGGCCCAGTCAGTGATTTTGGTAACTCCTTATTTACCATGAAACTCTTAGAGCTACAGCATTACTGTGCAGCACTCTAGGAAACATCTTTCCCTATAAGCTGCTGAGGACAAGGAGACCAGAGTGCACACAGACTGAATTACTGAACCGATGCTGGAGACGTGTGAAAGCCAGAGTTACAAGTGGTAGAGCACGGGGAGGCACAGTTGTCAGAAGTGACGGTGGTGAAGCGGACAGCCGTTGCAGCCCACCCCAGAGGGGCGTTTACCTCAGGAGGGAGGGTGGTTGTGCGAAGGTGTCAGGACACAAAAGCAGCTTTCAGTCTTTGTTCTATTTTTTAATCTACTTTGTTCTATTTTTTAATCAAGTTTACCTGAGGGAGAAGATCTCACTTTGGAGTAGGAACACTGCAGATTTCCAAGCCAAAGGGCATCTGGCCAGCACGAAGGACACAACCATAATAGGGCACGGCAATTGCAGGAACGCTCCTTCACACCACTCTTCCCCTTTTCAGGGGGCCTGAGGACACAGCTGTGCTTCCGGGTCAGACATGCACTTCCTGGTCTCCGTATTCTGCCACTTAGCATCAGCCCATGCAGTGGTATCCATGGACTTCTTCAAACATTTCTCTCTCTCTTGCCTGCTCTGACATGTCTACACATATTTCCTCTGGATTCCATGGCTGTTCCTTTTCTGTCTTCTATCATTATATGATTACTTTATATCTGTTTTGTGGCACTGAAGATTTAGCCCAAGGCCTTGCTCATGCCAGCCACATGTTCTACCATTGAGTCCAGTTCCCAGCCCTATTTTTTGTAATATGTTGGTTTTGAGATGAGTCTCCCTGTGTTGCCCAGGCTGGTCTCAAACTCCTGGACTCAAATGATTCTCCCTCAGATTCTTGAGTAGCTGGAACTACAGGCGCATGTCACTGCACGCAGTTTCCCAGCCCTGTCTTTTAAACATTTTAATGGCCGGGTGTGGTGACCCATGCTGAGTGTGGTAGTCCCAGCATTCAGGAGGCTGAAGCAGGAGGATCATCATGAGTTCAAGGCCAGCGTGGACTACATAGTGAGTTCAAAGCCACCCTGAACTACATATCAAGACCCCATCTCAAAAAATAAATAAATAAATTTTAACAGCAACCTCTTCTGTGCTGACCCTGGTCTTGGTCTTGGGTTCTCCTCCATTCTTACTCTACACTTTCCAGATGTTCTCTCACTCAAGCCTAAATACCATTCACAGAGCAATCACTCAGCTTCGCAGTTTCCCTTTTCCAGGCCATGTCACTCCTCTGAGCCACCGACCAACATACACTGATCTTCCCTGACACCTGCTGCTCTTAGAGTCCCTTGCCGCCGCAATAAACTCTGCATCTAGCTGGGCGTGGTGGTGCACACCTCTAATCCCAGCACTGGGGAGGCTGAGTCAAGAGAATTGTTGCGAGTTCAAAACCAGTCTGGGCTACAAAGTGAGGTCAAGGCCAGCCTGAACTGCATAGCGAGACCCTGTCTCAAAAAGACAAAAAAACCCTCCACATCTGTCCCAGTGCCAAAGCTTGGAGCCATCGCCAAGTCCTGCCCAGTCTGCCCCACACAGGCTCTGACCACCCCGCCTGTCCTCACACATGACCACATCACATCCACTGCAGGGCCTCCTTGCTTCTGTTCGTGCCCCATTCTTCCCCCTGGTAGCCAGGATTTTTTTTTTTCATACGGGGAATCGAACTCAGGACCTTGTGCTTGCCAGGCAGGCACTGTGCCGCTGAGCTGTATTCCTTCCAGTAGCCAGGAGGCTGTTCAAGAACTCAGGGTTTCTCACTGCTGTACTGCTCCAGTGCTTCCCTCTGGAGAGCCTTGTGATGTGAACCATCTCCACCTGTTCCCTGCTCTTCCAGTTCACAACATTCCAGCCACACTGGGCCTGCCTTCAGTTCTACCTCTGGGCTTTCTCATGCCATTTCTTCAGTCTTTTTCATCTATCCATAATCCTACCCTTCAGTTTTCAGGATAAAGTTGCTGTCCTAGAGAACCTTCCTGACTTTCTCATTCTAAATGAGAATTCCTATTTTAATTTCTCATGTTTTGTTTTGGTTTTGAGACAAGGTCTCACTGTGTAGTTCATACTATCCTTAAACTCACTGGGTAGCTCAGGCTGGCCTTGAACTCTTCATGATCCTCCTGCCTCAGCCTCCTGAGTGCTGAGATTATAGGCATGCACCACCACACCTGGTTTAATCTCATTAAACTCCCAGTATTCTTACATGACACATTTCATAATTTCTATATTTTTAAAAATACTTATTTAATCTGTCTCATCATAAAGTCATAGGCTCTTTAAGGTCAGGAACTGAGTTTATTCTATGGTTATAGGTCTAGCACTCACAATAGGTGCATAGTTGACACTGAGTAACAGTGGGTTTAACAAATGAGTAAACATCTAATGAGGTAAGAGATAAGAGAGCAGAAGAGGAAGGCAGGAGGTTCATAGAAAATGGAGGGCATAGTGCCGTGACCAAGGAAAAGCCCAAACTTCAGAAAAGCAGAATAGGACCTAGCTAAAGGGCTAGAGATAACTCAGTGGTACAGCACTTGCGTAGCATGCACAAAGCCCTGGTTTTGATCCCTAGTACTGGGGGAGGAGGGTGTAAAGGTCTTCCCAGCTGTGCAGGAGGCTGAGGCCGAAGTATCACAAGTTCAAAGCCAGCCTGCACAATTTAGAGCCCATCTTTTAAAAAAAATCTAGTTTTTTTAGATATAAGATTAGCTTCATTATATTTTTAGAAGCCTCTTCTGTAAGATTTATCTGTCTCATTCAAGGCTACGAAGGACAGATTTTTAGTCTGGTATAGTCTGAGCTTTGTTAGTCAGCAAACTGCAGGATGAACTGGAAGGTTGCAGGGTTTTATTTTGTTTTTTACTGGCTCTGGGAACAAGTAAAAAATACCATATTTACATATAAATAATGATGAAAGAAGCAAGCAGCCTCAATTAAATTGCTGGGTTAAAAATGAGTCCCATGCTGGGTGTAGCTCAGTGGCAGAGTACTTGCCTAGCATGTGCAAGGCCCTGGGTTCAATCCCTGGTACAGAAAAAGAACAGCAAATACCAGATGGATTTTATTTGGTTAACATTCTTAGGTTGCAAGTAACAGAAATTCTTTTTAACTTGAGCAAAAAAGCACATTTTGAAAAGGCTGTAAATTACCTTGTGCATGGTTGGAAAAACCAAGTCAGAGGAAGAAAAGCAGCTCCAGTAATGTGACTCAGAGAAGCCAAATCACCCAGGCCGGACTACTGAGTTCCAAGATCCAGGCCTCCCCTCACTCACAAAAAGAATTGGTTTGGTCCCAATGTCCACGCTAGCTCTGGTCAGAGGCCAAGGTCATAACTTAGACATTGCTGTGCGGAACTCATGTTATGAGGACGTACAAGCTCAGCAGCCAAGCCGGAGCTTCCTGTCATAAGGCAGCAAAGCCAGAGCTCAATGACAACATCCTGGGTGCATCCAAGCCAGTTGTTTGCTACACATCTGAATGCTTTCACTTTGTGTGTGATTTACACACTGCAATGCGTCTGAATCCTTACAGAAGCCCCAGAGGGCCTAGTAGGTAGGGTCTAGTATTATTTTGATTTTACAAAAGAGAAACAGAAGCTTACATGAAGCCATTTACTCTGTCATACATAAGTGTCAGAAGCAGGATTCCAAGTAGGTCTGAGTGATTGAAACTCATATTGTCTTTTTTGAGACAGGGTTTCACGATGTAGTTCAGGCTGGCTTTGAACTCACTATGGAGCCCTGGCCAGCCTCAAATTCATGGTGACCCTCCTGCCTCAGCCTCCCTAGTGCTGAGCTGGGATGCCATCAAACCCAGCAGAAACCCTTCCTCTTAACTTACCTTAAGCAGACACTGTGGGTACCCCATGCATCCCTTTGGGTGTTCAGCCTTCCAGTGTCAGTGGACGGCCGCCTCCTGCCAGCCTTGCTAGCCTGCACCTGAGGACTTGTTCCTCCTGTCTGGAGGAGACAGACAGTGCACACAGCCGTGCACAGGTGCAAGCAAGAGATGGGTGTGGGCGGTGACAGCCATCTCCTCACTCTGGGCGGGACAGCCTGGAAATGTGTTGTGTGCCCCGCCCTGTCCCCCTTCCCCATGCGCCCCTACCAACAAGTAAACCCCTGCGCTCCGCGGTCTTCTCAGGGGAGTCCAACCTAAGACACCCCTTTATAAACCAAGAGTAGGAAAATAAATGCTCCGACAGTAATTGTTTTTCTCAGCTTTCTCAGCTATTGAAACTCACAAACCAGCATTAATTTCCTCAAGCAACACTTGTAATGGCATGACAATTTTATTTTCAAATTTCTTCCCACTTTAAAGATGGTTGTATTTTGTTGCAATGCTGTGGGGTTTTTAAATGTTGTTTTTAAGAAGAAAAATGTTTGGGCCATGTAATTTTAGTGTGCAAAAGTTGGAAACGAAGTCATTCCATTGGAGCAGTCACTCTGCCAACACCAAGGTCTGGCGGGGAGTCAGGGAACAGCACTTAGCATGCAGCGAGGAGCTCTTGGAACCCGCATACCTTCGGGGCACATGCTGAATCAAGATGATTGAAACGCTCAAAAGATAGGGGCTCAAAGGCTTCAGGGATCAAAGAGAGCCAGACGCAGTACCCAGGACCTGCAGACATTGTGAGCCGCCGGTATTGGTGTGAGAGACCATTGTGAAGCTTCACCCAGCTTGAAGACTGACTTGGGGGAGAAACCCAGCCTCTCTGCAATAGATAATGTATTCATGAAATAATTTGGTAACTGATTATGTGTGATGAATCCTAATTATAGCTATTTACTGTGGTGGATATTTAGGAAAATCAGGGTCTGTAAAAAGGCAAGCTTTTGCTTTAAATCACTTAGGAAGAAAAATAAGTTATCTCCAATCTTATGTTCTGTATTTTTTTTTCCACTCAGTTTACATGTTTTATATTTAGGATCACAGCATATGTGTCTTTTCTGTTTGTTCCTTAAATTTCTTCAAAGTTTCCCCACCCCACTAGGAAGAAAATGTAAATTGCCACCATGACTCAGACAAATTCCTTGTTCTCTTTTGAACCTTCACCCCACAGCTGTGGTGTGAAATATAATCTCTAACATGCCAGCTAAATGCAAATATCTGCCCCAAAAGACAGGCGCCTAATATTCTTAGACCAGCTATGCTTGTAGGAGAGGAAACAGGGATAACCTAACATTTTCTTTCACTGAAAAATAGCCCATCTTCAAATATGCTGAAACGTTAATAATAGTGGCTAGGATGGGGGAAATAATGGATTACTTTGTCTATTTTTAAAAGTTTCTGCAGTGATTGTATTCCTCTGGTAATAAAAATAATTTTAAAAAATTAACGATTGCTTTTGGTTATGAAATCTGAAATATCTAAAGGAAAGTCAAAAAGATCAGGAAAATGTGCTCTTGTATAGAAACTGAAAAACTACATACTTCTTAAATTTTTATACTGTCCCACAACTGTCTAGTGGTGAATATATTTTAAAAGAGTTGTTCGAAGTCTGCAAATGTACCTGCGCGGTCAGAAAGAAGGGTTTAATGTTTGGAGGTATTGTAAGCGTAGTATGCAGTGGTATCTCAGGCCACAAACTTAATCCTTTCCACAGATCTGATCACCAGCCAAGTTGGACGAGAACTGAAACAAACTCAGTGGTTAGTTCAGTGTTGACCTTCTGGGGAAATTTGATTCAGTTCTCGTCCAGTTTGGTTTGAGACCAGAATTGTGGAGAGAGTTAAGTTCATGAACTGAGGCACCACCGTACCTTACTGGGTATAAACTGCGTACTTCTCATCTGGCTGTCACACAGGAAGGAAAGAAGTGGAGGTGGACTACAGATTGAGAAGTTAACCTAATAAGAAGTCCAAGCTCATTGGCCTATACTTACAATTTACAACATTCAGGAAACAAGATCATGGTAGTTACAAATGACAAGACCCCACAAATTATTATTAGGGTTATTATTTTAACTATAATCATGAGAATAGGGACTATAGCTGTCTTGTTCAATAAACATTCCCTTGATTTGTGTATATGTGGACATACACATTACTATGGAAGGTATTAGGAGAGAGAAAAATGAGGTATGTCTTTGCCCTCCAAAGAGGTAACAAACAGCAAACTATGTCAGAGTGGACCTAGATCTCTAACACCTCTAAACACCTACTTGCCTCATGGCTCAATAAAGAGTTTCCATTTCCATTCGCCTCCTACTTTATTATCCAAAGCACAGAAGGATGGACTTCACTGTGCACTGGCAAAGGAGGCAAACATAGGTTCAGTCTTCTTGGACACAGTGATGCCTCTTGGTAAGGTAACATGGCGGAACATTTGCTCCCAACCAAGACCTAGATTTGTTCTCCCCTGTTTTCTGGATATGGCCAGAAGGAGGCCACAGCCTGGATCCCTGAGTCACCACCTGGAAGAGAGTGGTCCTGGTGCATCACAAAGAGCTCCCAAAGCCTTCAGGAGTGAGAAATAAATTCTAAGTTAAGCCTTGTTTGGGGTTTGTTATGGCAGCAGAGCTCAGTCTGGTCTGACAGAGGTGATCTGTTCACATGGTGGATGTTGGCGCTGTGACAGAAGAATCTGCGTGCAGGTGGGTTTGTGAGATTTGTTCTAAAAGGTGGTCAACAGCTGAAGTGTCTTTCTTTTTCCTTGCTGGCTTCCTCTACAAAGTCAAGCCCAGGGAAAAGTCCTGACCAACTCCAGCCCCACTCAGGATTCTGCTACCCAGAAGTCTTTGCAGTTTGGCCTGTATCATTGGCGCAACTGGAACAAGCCAATCCTCCCAGACCTCAGTTTTCAGACCTATAAAATAGAGGATGTGGTACCACAACTTATGAGACTTTTTGGAAAAATTATATTCTGTTATACAGCAGAGCCCTGACCTCAGAGTGTGGCCTTTAAAAAATACAAATGAAAAAAGACTAAATCCCACCCTAAACCAAATAAATCAAGAATCTTTGGGCGGGTGAGACTGGATATGGTTATTTTTCCAAAGCACCGGGTGGTTCTGCTGTCTAAAAAGGTTGAAACCCATTGCTTTAGGCAATACAAACACAAATAAAATGTTATTTGTTTACATGAAATCTTACAAAAAAAGAGTTTAAGACGGTGGTGGCAAATCCTTTAGAGCGTTCAATGATACAGGTTCACCACCACTGGTTTAAAACAAAGTCCTGATAATATAAAAAGCCTCCAAAAATTATCCAGTATGACAACTTATTAATGGGTGTGGAGCTATAAAAACACTTCATAAATTACAGACATAGAAAGCGAATAGTTACTGGATTCTTCTCCGGCACTGAAGAACACCCCACATGCGGACTGTAGACAAGCCTAGCAATGACACCTAGAGACAAACAGACAGATACTCTCTCCACTCTGAAGAGTGGTGACTGTGTTTCTGCCGGTATGGGACGAACTGTGTCTCTCCAGCATTCCTCTGCTACACTCCTAACCCCCGGGGTACCAGTGGCCATGTTTGGAGACAGGATCTTTGCAGAGATAACAGGTTAAAATGAGGTGGCAGGGGAGGGCTAATCCTGGGTGACTGGTGTCCTTAGAAGATGATGGAATTTGGAAATCGATATATATATATACAAAGGAGCAGTAGTGTGAAGATACAGACAGAAGGCTGCGGTCCACAAGCCAAGCAGAGAGGCCTGCACCTTGCAGCCTTGGGAAGGAGCCAAGCCTGCCAAAGCCTTGATAATGGACTTGTAGCCTACGGCCATCCCTCAATGCACCCAATCCTCTCTGGTAATGGACTCTTAGCCTCCAGAATTGTGAGAAAAATTACTCTGCTGTTTAAGTCACCCAGCTGACGATACCTTTTTATAGCAGCCCTAGGTTAAACACCTGTGAGAGACCTAAAGTGTTGGTGAAAAAATAGCCACCATGCCCCACTTTATCAAGAAACATCAGGGAAGAGGATGGATATTTATAGGTCCCTGAAGTTGAGTACTTTGAGTGTTTGACAGGAAGGTAATTTCAAATATGACAGAAGGCTGTGTTTGTCCAAGAAAGGTGAATCACTATGTGTGCTGGCTCACAGCTGTCTTCCGAAGGAACTGCCCTGGCTCACGACCCTTGCTGCCTGCGTGGAGCTTCTCTTTCCCCTCAAGACTGTGCCACAGCCCTTTTCATGGTGCTGGGAACAGAATCCCAGAGACTCATGAATGCTATAAAAGCACTAAGCTACACCTCCAGCATAGCCCTAAACTGATCTTCCAGGAAAACCTGTGCTGGACCAATGAAATTCTTTCCCTAGATTTTGGACTCATGCTGTTTAGCTGTAATGAACAGAGCTGCAGAGTTGTACTGGGTTTTTGGGTTGAGGCCACTTGCCTGGGCTGTGTTCTAGAGGAGTCTTAAAAGGAGTCAGAGGGGAGGACAGAGTGGGCATGTGGCATAAACAGGGACTTTGGCTCCTAAGCTGAGCTAGCTTGGTGGGTTGCCAAACCCACACCCAGAAACATTAGCTGGAACCCATGATATCTAGAGTAAGGGAACTAGAGACAACATTCTTTCCCAAGGGGCCACATAAAATCAGCCTTGTCTCTTAGCTGGACAAATGCATAACCTCTCAGGTTGAGAGGCCCTAGAAGACACCATTAGCATCAGCATGGCTAATATTTTCTGAGAAATCAGGAGGAGCCAGACCTTCTGCATTAGCTTTCAACCTTTTGACACAGAACTCCAATATGCTAATATTATTTTCGTTTTATACATGAGTAAAAGCAGATATAAGAGAGGTCAAGAAAACTGCTTTTAGTCACTGTATTAGCTTTCCATTGCCGGAACAAAAGTCATGACATATGCAATTTAAACAAGAAAAGGTAAAAAAAAAATTTAAAAATAAAAAAAAAAAATTAAGAAGAAAAGGTTTAATTTGGCTCCTAATTTCAGAGTTTCAGTCCATAATTAGTACTCCAAAGCAGAAATATTGCGGTGGAGGGGATGGCAGAGGAAGGCTGCTCACCTGATGGTAGCCAGGAAGCAGTGAAAGAGCAAGAGTGCCAAGAGAGAATGGTCAAATAAATAAATAAATAAATAATAAAAATAAAAAAGAGGGAAAGGTCACCCTTCAGATACGCTCCCAGTGACTGCTTCCTACGACCTAGCAACACATGCAACTGTACACTTGTCAATGGGTTACTCTACTGACAGGGTCAGTGCCTGTGATCTAATTACTTTCTAAAAGCCCCACCTCTGAACATGTGGGCATTTTGGGGGACATTTTGTTTTGTTTCTTGTTTTTTGAGACAGGTCTCACTGTATAGCCTAGGCTGGTCTCAAACTCATGGCAATCCTCCTGCCTCAGCCTCCTGAGTGCTGGATTATAGGCATGCGCCACCATGACCGGCTGGGGGCCATTTCTGATGCAAACCATAACAGTGACATAGTATAGTAAATTGATGACAGAAATGTCACAATTGTATCCTCGTCCTTTGTATTGTGACTTTGCAGCTGCTCTCATCAAGAAGTGGAAGCTGGGTCATGTTCCAGACTGGCTTGGGCCAGGGGCTGAAATGACAATGTGTCAGCTCGGAGCCTGGGCTCCAAGATATCTTCAAGGCTTCAAGAAGCTTCTTAGAATCCCGTGTTTGCATGGAAATGAGTCTGGGATATTCCACTGCAAGAGAGACCCATAGCCCAGTCGTCCATGTGAACAACAGCCAGCCAACCTCTGGAGCTGTGACTGAGGCCACTGTGCATGAGCCAGCTGTTGTGTACATGAATGCAGCTCTCTTGGACGGCAGCCCCAGTCAAGCCACCTGCTGACCATAGACACCTGCACAGGTCCAACCCAGATCAGCCAAACCTGGACCAGATCAGCAGAACCACCCAACTGACCCACAGACTCCGAGTTACAGAACTTTTTAGTCCTCTAACCTGCTAAGTTTTGGTGGCTTTGTTACACAGCTACAACTGCTTGATATAAGTTAGCGAGTGATGGAGGATCAAGGACTTGACGTGCTAGTGACTGTCTTACTAAGTTTTCCCTTAATTATAAGCATTTATTTAGATCAATATTTCTCAAAGTGAGGTCTGCAGCTCACTTACATAAAGGTTACTGGCTAAGTACAAATTCATGATCTCATCCAAGACCCCCTGAATTTCACTCTGTTGGGAGTGGGTTCTGAAAATCTATTTTTAAACAAAGTTCCCCACTAATTTTCATGTACATTAAAGTTTAAGCACTGCTGCTTGGACTTCTTTGCTAAGACTTTTCTTTTCTTTTCTTTTCTTTTTGTTTTTTCAGACAGAGTTTCACTATGCAATTCAGGCTGGTCTTGATACGGGCTCACATTGTAGCCCAGGCTGGTCTTGAACTTGTGATGATCCTCCTGTTTCAGCTTCCCAAGTGTTGGGGTTACAGGTGTGCACCACCATGCCCAGCTTGCTAAGACTTTTCAACACAGTGAATCATTGCACTTTTTCTCCCCGCCCCCCGGTACTGGGAATCGAACTCGCGACATTGCACTTGCCAGGCAGGCGCTGTGCCGCTGAGCTAAATCCCCAGCCCCACTTTTTCATTCTAGTATCACTTTACAATTGCAGGTCCCTTAAGATTTTAGAGCAGAAGGGATATACTGCAGTCTGGTATAGCAGTACTCCCCTGTAATCCCAGTTACTTGGGAGACTGAGACAGGAAGATCACACAGTTTGAGCTTAGCTTGCACAAATTGGTGGAAACCGTTTCAAAGTTTAAGAAAGGGCTGGGAGTATAGCTCAGTAATATACTTGCCTAGTATGCTTGAGGCCCTAAACTTGATCTCTCAAAACACATGCACACACACATACACACTATACCGCACTTTTTTTTCCAGACCTGCAGAGTTTTAACACACTCATTAAACTTTTTGGTAAAAACAGAGTTACACATCAATGAGTGAACCAACCCAGGTGACACCATGGTTAAAATATAAAGTCTGTCATAATGTCACTCCTTGAATCTATGCTGGGAAATTAGTTTTTTCCTCTGTATTTTTCTTGTTATATACTCCCATGCTAGATATAGGAAGAGGGGAGGTAGAGGATGGAGCACTTTATAAGTACCAAGAATACTGACTGCTTTTACTGTTGTTATTGTCAATAACATTATTTTCGCAGAGCAGGCACTAAGACCAACGGGAAGGGACTTGACCAGAAATTGAAAGTTTGCTCAGGCTAAAGTACTCTTAACAGAAACACTTTCCTTCACCTTCTGAAGTAGCCATTAGAGAAAACTGTTGGAGCTCTTCACTGGGGTTGAATTCTCAAGTTCACCTAACCATTTTTAAAAGTTCAAAGAGTCTTAGTTTGATGTCTTTTTAGCTGATCTGTTTCATGGTACCATATTTTTAAAAAAGATTTCTTCACAAAAGGCAGAAAAAGGGAAAATAATAACAGATTAAAACTACTACAGAAAAGTACCTTTGGAAGCCTCTTCTTCAGATGATACTGGTGCTTAGAACTTTTTATTCAAAGCTTATTCTATATATATATAGTTCCAAAGGTGGAAGAAGCTCTGAAGAGTAAAAGCACCACGCTTTTGAAAACCCGCTGCGCAACTTATCTGTCACAGTACTGAAGTTTTGACATACTAGTCTGTGTATGACAAACTGCAAAACATATGCATTAAAAAAAAAGTAGACTCTTCATTTTGCCAATCCATGGGTAAAAACTTACTTTTGGAGCCACGCAGCTGTTAAAATCAGCCATATTTACAATTTTTATAAATGAGTTTATTTTAATAAAAACAAGTTGCTCTGTGAGCATGATCTCTAAACAGATTTATGTGGGCTGGCACAATCTGCTATGCTAAACATATACGCATATTGCTTAAAGTCTGCAGCCGTTTTTCTTCAAGTGGTGGTAAGTCATGCTTTGTACCGGGTACCAAATAATTGGCAGCAATTCAGCCGAGGACACTGTTCTCAGCACTACGCAACTGAAATTGTTTTCCTGGACAAACCTGCCCTGTGGGCCTGACCCTACACTGGGAAGACTCTGGGCTGCTGGCGTTGCAGTAAACCAAGCAGACAGCTTTTAGCGAGACGCAGGAGACCATGAACTGGTGCCAAAGCAGAGGAGGAGGAAGGCAAGAGGGAAGAAGGAAGGGAAGAGGGAGAGGAAGAGGGAGAGGGTGAGGGAGGGAAAGGAGGCAGGGAGAGAGCAAAGTAGTCTTCATCACAGGCCTACACCGCTGAGGGGTCAGTCTCTTCTTGATCTCTTGTCACCTTTCACTGTATGCATTTTTATGTTCGTTTGTTTAGTTCCGTCACTCGACCGGGAACTCCTGGAGGACAGGAATACAACAGGCCTCCTGGACCCTTGGATTCTATATCCTTACTTCAACCAATTGTAGGTAGAAAAATGTCAGCTGGGTGCACTCGTATTCAATATGCATCGACGTTTTCCTTGTCATTATTCCCCAAATAATACATATAACAGCGATTTACACTGTATTTGCATTGTACTGGGCGTTATAACTAATCTAGAGTAATTTCAAGTACACAGGAGGATGCGTGCCGGCTGTACGAAATCCTGCGGCACTTTCCACAGGAGCCGCCCGACTCCGGAATCCTTAAGGGTTCTTGGACAATCTCCCTGGATACAAGGGCTGACTGTGCGGCCTAACCCAGCTTTACAGTTTCCAAGTGCTTGGTATACAACCTGGTTAAATGCAAAGACAAAAAAGAGAATTGTGCATTGGAAGGATTTGCTTTCCTCCGATGTGCGTCCTGAGCAGGGCTCTCGGTGGGCAGTGGGCACGGCCCCCCACGGCGGACTGGGAGTTGGGGTGGCTTTGTCTTGGTAGTCCTCCGGCCAGGCGCGAGAAGCTGGCTGTTCTGTCGACGCTGCGTGCCCGGTGGTCTGCCTTCCCCTTCGCTCTGTAGCGGGCATCGCCCCCCGGGTCTGACGCCGCAGGGCGGTGGTCGGGCACTCCCGGGCCAGGCGGGCCGGCCGAGGCTGCGGCCCGC
>NW_004955540.1:2133690-2149212 GCF_000276665.1 Chinchilla lanigera | reverse complement strand
GCGAGGCGGGGGCGCGCACAGGCCCCCGCGGCTGGTTCTGCGCGCAGCCCTTTGCCCCCGGACTGCCGCTAGGACGTGTGTCTGCTCGTGCCCCCTACCCGGGTACCCCCCGGCCGCCGAGCTCCGAGGCTCGGCCCCAGGTCCGCCAAGTGGTTCCGGGTGTAGGGTTCACAGGTCAGAGTTGACTCCCTGAAAAGTGCAGCGGGTTTGAGATGCAAGATGGCGGCGGCGGGGCGCTGAGAGGCGCGGCGGCCCCCGTAAGTAGCGGCTCGAGCGCCGGGGCTGCGGTGGGCGCAGGGCGAGGGCCGGCTGCAGGCTGCGGGGCGGCGGGGAGTGGAGGAGGCTCCCGGGGAAGACTGGTCGAGCCCGTGGGGGCCGCGCCTGTCCCGCGGCGGCGGGGGCCGGGGCCTGTGGGGCTGGGGTGCCGTGGAGCCCCGTCACGCTCTCGGGGTCCTGCAGCCTGGAGGACGCGGGGGCCAGGGCCGGGGAGACGCGTCTCGGCTCCCTGCAGAAGAGGACACCCGACAACTCGGAACTGTGGCGGGCAGTGAGGACCGAGAGGACGCCGGGGGACCGGAGCGCCTGGGCGATGTTGGGGTGCAGGGGAGCGGGGCCCGTGGCCGCCTCCCGGGCTGCAGCCTCCCCGGCGTCGGGCGAGTCCTGCAGGAGCGGAGCGCCGCTTGGGGATGGAGCCCAGGGACACCTTTGCGGCAGGGCTGCGCGCCCACCCCGAGAGGCTCAGAGTTGAGTCTTCCAGAACTAGGGTACGGTGGGAAGAAGTTCACCCGGAGCATGGGAAGGCGGCTGACACATCGGGCGGGTGGGGGTGCTGACCCAGGGCAACCGCCGCGCTTGGGGCCTCAAGGGGTCCCTGCGCGGGATGATGGGCTGCGAAGGGTCCAGTGGCAAATAGAGGCCTCGCAGCGCGCGTCCCCGAGGGATTTATACCAAAGTTCCGAGTAAAGGGACTTGGAATTCTTTGTTTCAGTACGCCTCCCCCTCGTACCTCTCGGTGGGCGACAGTGAAGAAAGCAAACCCGGAGAAGGAACGACTCCCTCTGATTGCCTTAGCTTACGTAGTGAGGGATCACGCCTCGGGAAGGCGTCGATAGAGACCCAGGCAGGTAGATTAAGAAACAGGAATGGGGATGGTACGAGAGGAAGGTTAGGGAAGAGGCTGGGGAGAGCCGGAATTGCACAGCGCGTTTCTGTCACCAGCCCAGCTCTCGAAGAAGAGGTGAGAAGAGCTGATCTTTAAGAGAAAAACGTAAGAAAAGCTGATAGAGAATTTGTGGTGTGGGATTTGAGTAACTTGAACGAAGCAGCAATTCTTTTGGAGATTAATAGGAGCAAAAAAGGAAAACCACAAGATGGGGACTCATTATTAGGGAGGCCAAAGCAGCTTCCTCCCCAGGAGTAGTGACCGTGTGTGTGTGTGTGTGTGTGTGTGTGTGTGTGTGTGTGTGTACATATATAAATGCACTTTTACATTTGTTGGTGTTGGCCATTGTTTCTCAGTCTTTGTCTGAAAGCTTTAACTTGTGTTATATAGTGGTATGTGAATTATCTGTTTCTGAAAAATTGTTCTGAAAAGGCCATTTGTTTTTAAACTGGTAGTGATGATCAACAAAATTGTTTCTAACAAAGGTATTGCCATAGGTATATCTGTAGATTGTTTTAATTTCTAAAGTAACAATTTTGAGTCTTGATTTTAAGCAAAGGAAATGTGAGTGTTGCCATTGACAATAATGTGGCGGCAGGACATGAAAAAAAGAGCTTTCGTGAATGTTTTTCCTCTCCTTCTTCTAGGCATTTTTATAAGGTTACGAAGACTAATTTTAGGCTAAGTAAAATATATAACTTCAATCCTCTTGTTGTAAAAATGACAGTATATCATTTATCAGTGAATTTTCTGTAGGTATATCTCTTACATGGTTTGAGAACTGGAATTAAAAAAGGAAAAGCAAAAATAAAGTAGGACATGGGTAACTGATGATAGCTACAACCCATACGCATTTCTTGAGTCATTCTTGTATTTTGAAAAGATCTTTAATATCTTTAAAAATGTTTTAAAGGTACAGTTCAAGTGAAAAGTAGCTTACAGATTCATACTTGGGACGTGATTATATGTACATACTGTCCCTTGGTTTCCTCAAAATGCATGTAGCGCTAGTTTAATATTTGAATCTGAACAGATTAGGCTTGGGGAACTAGAGAGGCATTGATGCCAGATGGTTTAGAAAGATGCTAAAAAAAAAAAAAAAAAAAAAAAGTTAAACATTTCCAACATATGAAGGAGCAAGGTAAACAATCCCATTCCAAAAAAAAAAAAAAAAAAAAAAAAAGAAAGATGCTGAAGCTGAAAACAAACGCTTGTGCGGCAAGATGTTCATTAGTAGATTTATTTCCCTTGTAGCAGAGCCTCGTGTTTCACTGGATTTGAGGGTGGCTCAAGAATAATGTAGTGGTAATTTCACCTTTAATGACACTTGTGAATTCTTTTTTTCAGTAAATGTGAATAAAGTTTTAGTTTATTATTTAGATTAATAACAAGTGTGGTGACTCATTGTGAAAGTTTTGTCCCTTTTGTGTTACATTTCACATTCACATATTATGTTGAGCACAAAGTATCATATTTGAGACATCAAATTATGGACTCTTACTTAATGAAAGTGCTTTTAAAATAAAGTTGATCATAAGTGGAGTTAAGGAAATAACCTTTTTATTTATAATGGATTTAAAAGACTCATTTGAATTTTAGCAATTTTAGCAGTTCAGTACCAAATCTAGCTTTTTAAAAACTATTTTTATTAATTTTAATTTTTATTGGTATATACTTGCTAATTTTTAATCTAGTGTCATTAATGCAATTATTCAGGAAGCTGTTTAGAATTACCTATTGTACTGTTACGGGTCTAGCTAGTATTACACATTTTTAAAACCCATCAGAACATTTATATTATTGTAAGCACATACCTTTAAGTATCTGAACAAAAAATCCTTTTACATAATCCTATATAATTTCAAAAGTAGTATAATTTATATATTTAAAAAATTTTTCATGCTAGCCTTTGAATAACAACCAATATTTCTATAATATTCCTGAAATATTTTATTGGATCCTTATTGCTTTGATGTATCTGTAGCCTTGAGTAACCAGATTTGCATGACTGAAGTTGGTGATTTAGATTATTAATCAGGATATACATTTGAGTTTATATTTTGAAGATCTTACATTTTATGCAGTTTACATTAAGTAACTATTAATATGTAAATTTTTATATAGTTGCCAGATTTTGTTCTTCTTCTTTTTTTTGTTTTATTTTTGTGACAAGGTCTTGCTACTCAGTTCAGGATGGCCTTGAGCTCACTTTGTAGCCCAGGCTGGTCTCGAATTTGCAAAGATCCTTCTGCCTCAGCCTTGCGAGTGCTGGGATTACAGATATAGGCAGGCTCAGATTTTGTTCTTTAAAGATATATATTTATTTATTTATTTATTTAAAATTTTATTTTAAAGAGTCTTTAAAGATAATCTTGACATTTTATATAATCAGTATCCATAATGTATTTTAAGAGGTATAAAGATATACGTACACACACAAAGATACATAGTAGTTACATTATATACTTTTGGCCTAAATGAATATAATAGTAAACTTTAAAAAAGGAGTATCTATGAGCTGGGTGTGGTAGTGGGTGCCTGTAATCCCAGTGGTCTTGGGAGGGTGAGGAAGGAGGATCTAAATTTGAGCCTAGCCTGGGGAATTTAGAGACTTACCCTGTCTCTAAAAGGGGCAGGGAAATTGGGTGTGGTGGTGTACCCCTGTAATCCCAGCACTCCGGAGGCGGAGGCAGGAAGATCATTGCAAATTTGAGACCAGCCTGGGCTACAAAGTGAGCTCAAGGCCAGCCTGAGCATAGTGAGACCCTGTCATAAAAAGACAAATAAAAGGAGGGGGAGCAGGGACTGCTGGGGTTGTAGCTCAGTGCAAACCTCAAAACAAGAAGAAAAAAAGTATGTATGAACAGTTTCTCTTTTTTTTTTTTTGGAGACAGGGTTTCCCTACACAGTTCAGGCTGGCCTTGAGCTCACTTTGTAGCCCAGGCTGGTCTTGAACTTGGAAAGATCCTCCTGCCTCAGCCTCCTAAGTGCTGGGATTACAGGTGTGCGCCACCATGCCTAGCATGTATGAACAGTTTCAGAATGACATTTTTTTCAAGGAAGTTAATTGAATAAAGCAGTTTTAATACAGGATTTTTGTTTGCAGTTTTAGATTTAGATTTAAAAAAATCTAAATCAAAAGTTTACCTGAAAAAATGCTAAAGTAGTAACCATATCATATACATACTTATTTTAAATAAACGAACAACTCATTAAATTTTCCTGATTTAATATTCCGTGATTTTTTTACTTCTCTTTTCTCCTTCCTCAAAGCCTTTATTTTCCTTTTTTGGTCATTGGAAAGAGGTTTGGCTATTCTCAGCACTTTATACATACTTACGTTTTTCTTCTATCTCATATCGATTTCATTTGAGAGCCCAGTATGTTACAGCTTCACTGGGTACGGACTAGATTTGGGAGGATAAAGGTTGATGAGAAGAGAACAATCTCTTCTCAATTATTATAAGATTATTTGTATCAGAGGTTTGTTAGTTCTATGAAAAACCCCTTACAAATGTGTCATATAGTAATGATTCATTTTGAAGCTAAGGTCAGAGAAAGTGTTTGTGCATTAAATTATGATTAATATTTGTTAAAGCCAACTGGTTCTAGCATTATTTAATATACTCAAAGGTATGAAATGGAAAATAAAATTTATTGGTTGTTACTCAGATTGTAAAATTACATATTTTATAATCATCAGCATTTAGCAATTTTAACCAAACGATTTCCTTTGTTACTTAACTTGAAGCTAATATCTTAAATAAGAGCCGAAAAATCTAACATGTTTTTACTGAGTACCAGGAAATGCTCTAATACTTTAAATGTGTTATTTCTTTCAATCCTCGCACAGCCCTATTAAGTAAGTACTGTTATTGCCCCATTTCATATATGATGGGGTTGAGGCAGAGAGGCAGAGTCACTGGTTGAAAGTCAGCTAGTAAGTGCCAGTGCTGGGATTTGAACCCAGTGTGTTCAGAACCCAGGTTCTTAGGTCTCTATGATCTATTGCCCAGAACAACTTGTACTGCTTTGTTATATACTCTACACGGTAGAAACAAGCTCTTTGATTTTTGAAACCCACTCATCTTAAATTTTCTAATTCAAAATTTGTTGAGGGCTGGGGATTTAGCTCAGTGGCAAAGCGCCTGCCTGGCAAGTGCAAGGTCGTGAGTTCGGTTCCCGGTACCGGAGAAAAACCAAAAAAAAAAAAAAAAATTTGTTGAATTAGAAAGAATTGTTGTAGGGTAATCCCTGGATCAGGAACTGAAATAGCATCAGGGGACTATGGTTTTCATTCAGAGATATAGAAGAGTTCCTTTGCTGCTCCTCTGGTTGCCCTGGGCTTTCACCTGTGTTGGCAGATCTCCAGAGACTCATTCCAAAAAATATCTTCCATTTACTGTGTGACTTAAGAATGGATTGAAATGTTACCAATTTCTTACAATATTAATAATTCATTTTGGAAAATAACCTCACTCTTGGCAGCTGGTTCTTGTCTTCTCTTCTAGTCCACATCCTGTAAATGGATAGCTAAGGAGTGGCCAAATAAGGAGATGGCAGGAAATGCAGTTGTAGAATCCCCCGCTGCAGAGATGATAGGCTGCTCCACTGGGCCTACCAGGAAAATGCTCTTTGTTTTTTAATGAAAATCTTCAGCCAAGATTCCGCTCCACTTAGAAGTATTTTACTAGGGGATGTATTGATATATTTATATTATTTCTTGACTTAAGAGGGCTCTTCATAAACTTGTATGTAATACCACCATGCGTCAAAAGAAAAAGTACTTTGGGAAATTATCGTTCATTGTGGTTTGTAGAGAATTGGTGCTTCAAGAACAGCAAAAATGCTTTCACCCTCACAAGTATGTTTTTATGGTTTTATAGGAGGAGAGGCAAGTATAGTTTTTATTAAAAGATCCCAGTTGGTTTAACTAATAAACCAATGTTGTGTGATATACCAAACATTTTTGGACATTAATCTTGATTTTCAGGGAATGATTTTCAGCGTTTTAATTACACCATACCTGTGCTTCACAAATAATTGTAATGCCATTTGGTAGTAGCTTTCTAGTAAAAACTAAACATTTAAGCCCCATTCTATGAGACAACCTCGTGTTTAGGAGGTGAGTACCACTAGTTTACTGAAGTCTTTATTGGTTTGTGTTCTAGCATAAGTGATCCTCTCCATTCCATTAATGCACAGTAAATTAGGGTACAAATATTAGTGGGTCTATGTGTATGAGTATAAACAAATACTATTTTCAACTCTGATTACGTTGTCTTTCATAACCTTTGTGCAATTTTAATTCCTAATTTCAAAATCTCAATTTTCACATTGTAGGCTTCATATATTCACATTTTGGAATTTTATAGAAATAGCCTGACCATTACATGTTCTGTAGAACTTTTTAATGCATAATTTTGAATTTTCTGTTTTCTGTCAGTATTGAGATTGGCATTTAGGCAATGTTAATTTTTTTATGAGAAATAAAAAGGATTTTTCTAAATTACACTTATTTTTAAAAAGTTGAAGCATTAACTGTAAAATTCCCTGAGAAAGGCTAAACCAATCTAGAATAATAAAATGATAATACTTTTTTTTTTTTAAATAGGAGATGGTTGATAGTTACTTTGGACCTGTTGGTAAGGATGGCCTGAGCTAGACATCTGATTTGAAGGAATACCCTTCCGTTTCAAAGAACAGAATGCTGAGGAAGGAATGGCAGGTATGTGTTGTTTTGGAATGATAAAAACTTTGTAATATTATATTTGGCTATTGTATTAAAAGCTTTCCTCAAAAGACAGATTACTTTTTAAAAAATATACTTCCAAACTTTAACAACTATAGGTGTTGTTGAGTGCTTTAATTTTTTATTTATGTATTTATTAGCACATGTTTGTAGTACATAATGTTTACATTCTTTGTGGGGAGTTGGTATGTGTATAATACATCATTGTTTGTTTGCTTGTTTGTTTTTTGAGGCAGGGTCTCACTATGTAGTTCAGGCTGCCATGTAGCCTAGACTGGTTTGGAGCCCATGTTGATCCTCCTGCCTCAGTTTCCTGAGTGCTGGAACTATGGGCATGTGCCACCATACCTGGCTATAATACATTTTAATTGCTTTTTTCATCCTTTGGTTCTTCCTTCCATCACCCCTGCATCTCTCTCTTTTTTTTTTTAAATGGAGAATGTGGTCATTATGGGAAATATGTGTATTATTGATCATCTCAATGAAAAAAATACTTAGTCTTTCTCAGGGCTGGTCTCTTTGGAGATATGAAATATACATCAAAATTATGACCCATTTTAAGAGTAACATGAAAACTTCTGTATAGCATGCAATAGGAATTTCCAGTAACAAAACAAGCACTTCAGAACTTGCCAGTAAAACAAAAGGAGCAGGGGCTGAAGATGTAGTTCTGTATTATAGTGCTTGCCTAGCATGTGAAAGACCATGGATTCAATCCTCAGCACTGAAAAAATGCGAAACTGCAATAAGAAAAGGAAACCATTTCTAGTAATAATAAGGAGTAGAAATTCATAGATAAAATCTAACAGAGCACATCCTACAAAATGGGATCAGGAAACCATGTAACCCATCCTGACCGTGAGTATCCTCTGTGATGGTGCAAATCCCGGCCCCTGAAAAGGGGCTCAGAGATGTGACCGTTTCTGTCTGGTACTAAAGTGCACTAACATCAAGTGTTTTTTGTTTGTTTGTTTATTTTTTTAACTTCTTGCCCACATAATGGCATCCAGAGGTATCAAGCAACAGGCGGCAGCAGAAGACCTTTAGCTTTGACTTCTGAGTAGATGTAACACCAGTTCTTTACCCTCTGCTAGAGACAGGCCTTTATCCAAAGGCTCTGAGGTTCCCACTTGGCCTTCTTTCTGTGGTGACTTATTGGTCCTACCGTTCTTCTAGTTATCTCTTGATCCCCTTCCTTTTTAAAATTGTACATGTTTGTAGTACATAATGTTTACATACTATTTTAATTTAATTTTTTTATTTACCTTTTTTTGGTCTTTTTTAGACAGAGTCTTGCTATGCAGTTCAGGCCGGCCTTGAGCTCACTTTATAGCTCCGGCTGGTCTTGAACTTGCAAAGATCATCCTGCCTCAGCCTCCCAAGTGCTGGATTACAGGCCTGCGCCACCACATCTGGCTAGACAGGACCTTTAGTGTAGGGAAATTGATCTAAGAATTTTATTATTTTTTTGCTTATCTCTCCCCAAACTGCTTCAACACTTACAAGGACAATTCCTAAAGATATATTTTAGTATGTAAGCTATTAAAATAATTATAAAAATATCTTAATAATTAAATATTTACATTAACCATACCAGTATTTAAATATTTGTGGCTATTTTATACTTTATCTGGGTAAATAATTGGCTTTTATAAGAAACATTAGCTTACATATTATGTGTGCAAAGTATTTATACTTCAGGCCAGTAGTTATTTTAAATGATTCCAGAAAGTATTAAGAAAGAGTTGATAACCATTAAGAGTTGATTAACCATTATAGGCACTTTCATTTAAAAAAATCGAAGCCAGATATGGTGGTATACACCTGTAATCCCAGCTCTTGGGAGGCTGAGGCAGGAGGATTGACTTGAGTTCAAATTCAGCCTGGGCTACATAGTGAGTTCAAGCCCAGTTTGAATTACAGAGCACGACCCTGTCTCAGAAGACAGAAAGAAAGAAAGACAGAAGGAAAGATTTAAAAAAATTGATGAGTTCTTACAACTTGATTATACCCATACTAATTACTCTTTTCTTTAGAATTACCTTAAAAAATTGAATGAATATTCCCTCAGGGAAGTAGTCTGTTTTATAAATATGGAGTATAGCGGACAGATGAGTGATTTTTCAGCATCTCAAAGATAATCTCACTCAAAACTAAGAGTAAAATTCTTTTTTTTGTTTGTTTGCTTGTTTTTTTCTGGTACCAGTAATCGAACTCATGACCTAGCGCTTGTCAGGCAGGCGCTGTGCTGCTGAGCTAAATCCCCAGCCCCCTAAAATTCTTGTGTGAAAGACGTAACACATCTCCTTGAGAAAAGGAGGAAAGGTACTGTTTTCGAAAGAAAGTTAACTTTGGCTCATAGTTACATACCATTAAAGAGTTAGAGGATTTAATGATCCTGCTAATTTATTTATCACTTTCGAGGTATGACACACCTACCTAAATGACAATGGGGGAGAAGACTCCTGTTTTAATATCTCTTAGAAAAGACACTTCACTCCTCACATCTAGGATCAGAGCTGCCCAGAGAAATCTTTTCAGCTTGGAGTCTGCTAATCTTTAGCATCATTAAAGTCCCCTTTCTCAGGCAGACAAAAGCAGGTAGACTGGATAGAGTTTCTTAGCCCTTCGGCTTTAATTAGCATTAGCAAAGGGATTCTCCAGAATCAGATTATCTTCAGCCAGAGTTGGTTTTATCACATTCATTCCTGTCTCTATTCATTGTAAACTTGATTTTTTATTTTGACTCCATTTTAGCAGGTTTTTTTTGAGATATATCTCTTAAGTAACGGGTTACCAATAATCTTCAAAAACATTTATGAGTGCAAATTTGTGTTATTAAATTCTTAATTTAATTTTTTAAAGAACTTGACTATTGTTTCTAAATTTGTTTACCTTTTGAATGTGCAAATACCTTAAGTGTGTAAAGATCACCTTACCTGTCTTTTTAAAAACATGGTAGATACCTTTTGTTTTAAATTTGACCTCATTATTCTTTGTTCTTACTGTTACCTCCCTGTGATTTTGGTAAATTGTCATTTTTGGTTTGAGTAGAAACATGTGAAAATAAGTATTTTCAGCTGGCTAAACATAACTCTGACTCAGAGGAAAAAGTGAAACTAAACCCAATAGAAAACCCTCAGAACTCTCAGGGAATGTGTGTGAATGCAGAGTCCTGAAGATCCTCAGATGTATATTCTTGCTCCAAAGAACAATTGTATTTAGTTGTTGCTGGGTCAAAACTGACATGAACTTAAAAAAAACTGTAGTATCTTCTAAATTGTCCTTTTAAAAAACATTGTTCTTATTTGACACAAAATTGGTATACAAAACAAGGGTTGCAAAAAAAAACAAAAAACAAAAAAACAACAAGGTATGCTTTTATTCACATAAAATCTTACCAAATAACATGCTTTTGTGGCTAACTAGGCCAATATACTGTTATCTGTTAATCATTTAATGCAAAGTATAAGACAGTCGGCCAAATAATGGTTAGAAATTCAGTGCAGTTATAGCTCAGCTTAATTATAAATTTTTTAGACTTTTTTAGTAGTAAGCATGGACTCTAAAATGAGCCACTCACTTTTCATAGTATATTGTATTCAGGACTTTTAAACCTTTTAAAAATGAAATAGAACATCATTATAGTTTTTTATGGAACCGAGTAATAATGACTGTAAGTAAAAATTTGCCTTTGTAATTTTATTAGAGCTATGCCCTTTTCTGAGTTTCTTTGCAGGAATAATTCTTTGAATGTTTTTATCTTTCTTGTTTCACTTTCAGTCCACAAATTTAGATTTACACTATTCAAACATAAGATACGCAAATTTTAGATAACAATTGTTTGTTGAATGTTCATTGCTATATTTTTATAAATAAATGTGTATTTACTTATTTATTTTGCATAACTGGGATTGAACCAAGAGCTTCACTTATGCTATGCAAATGTTCTGCCACTGCACTACATCCTCAGCCCTCTTCTTATTTTTGATACAGGGTCTTGCTAAGTTGTCCAGGCTGACCTGGCACTTGTGATCCTTCTGCTTCAGCCTCCTTAGTAGCTGGGATTACAAGCATGTGTCACTGCAGTAGGCTTGGACTACTTTAGATTGGAGGACATTTTAATGTTCTAATGACTAAGGTAACTTTTACTGGTAAGGATTTTACCACTGTAAATAATCTACAGTAAAGCAAGCACAATTGTTTTTAATAGCTTCTCCATAAATGAGTGTTTAATGAAGAAAAATACATAATATAAGCTGGGTGTGGTGGTACACATCTGTAATGTCATTTCTCAGGAGGCTGAGTCAAGAGAATTGTTGAGAGTTCAAGACCAGCCTGGGCTACAAAGTGAATCCAAGGCCAGCCTGAACTGTATAGTGAGACCCTATCTCAAAAAGACAAAAACAGAACCATACAAACAAACAAAAATACATAGTATAGGCTGGGGATATAGCTCAGCGGCACAAGTGCCTGCCTGGCAAGCACAAGGTCCTGAGTTGGACTCCTGTACCCCACCAAAAAAAATAGTATAGGTATATATTGTAGAATTCTTTTCAGCAAATATTACAGGGGCCCTAATATGCGCTTTGTTGGGCCCTGGGGTTAGAGTGGAAAGTCAAACAGATACTCTTTATGACCATAAAAGAAGAATTTATACAAAAACTGCTAACATTTTTATATTATAGTGAAATAAATTTTGCTTTCATTAAGTCCTTTTTTGTAGGGAAACTTTTAAATAATTATTTCAGTGAGTTCAGAATTATAAGTTAGTTGAGGAATATCCTACCTTCAAGAGAAGAGCCAGCATATGGATAGATTCATAGAAATTGCCTTGGCCAGATTTGCACTGTAGAGGATGTGGGTGATTTTTGAAGGCTCTTAGGACCAACCTGACTTTTCAGAGCAACAGCTCCAAAAATGTCTAACATATATCTAACTGGTATGTGTACTGAAGGATTCCCGCTCCTTCTAGAAGAACATTCTGGGAGGCTGAGGCAGGAGGATTGCCAGCTCCAGCCCAGCCTGGGCAGGCTAGTAAGAACCTGTCACAAAATTGAAAAATATAAGGCTGAGGATGAGGCTCAGTGTGAAGGCCCCGGGTTCAATCCCTAGTACCACAGGAAAAACAAATAAAAAAGATGAATAAATAGCACACCTAAAAATTCCACCCACTATCTCATGTGAAAATCTCATTTTTAATATATTCTTCTTATCTAGTCTTCTCCTTGTTATGACAGTTAATATGCAAATTTTGTTCCAATTCTTTAAAAATTTAAGTTTGGGTAAATATTTTTCCATGTTCCTTAATCACTACTTTGTTTTTTAAAGGCAGTAAACAATTAATAGATGTGTTGAGTGAATTATTATTATGGGGAGGCTGAGACAGGGTCTCACTAGGTAGTTCAGGCTGATCTTCTGCAAAGTCAACTGAGAGGTTTTCAAAAGAATTATATTTACAGTCTGAATATATTTAGATCATAGTTTTTACTGTGTTTTAATTGCAAAGCTGTGGAACTACTCAGTTGTGCAATTGACCTCCAACCCCTTTTCCAGGCAGATAGTGCGGGGACTCCCATATTGATTTATTTCCTCACGAGTCATCAGCGTTTATTTCCTGGGGCCTGAGTCACTTATCTTGGTAGAAAGAGCAAAGAATTGATCTGTAAATTTTGAACCCAAATTCCTTCGGTACAAATGGATCTGTGAGCTGCATCGATGGTCAGCGTAGACTTTCAGATGCCCCTCACCCTGAATTAACTGTCAGCGCGCTCTCCCTCTCTGCTGAAAAAAGGCCTAAAGTTTGGAAGTTTAGAAATATGTTTAAAGGGATGAGCAGTCTTGACCTGGACTGCTGGGGTGGGAAAAGAAAAGAGGCGCAGTGCTGGGGCAGTCCAGGTGCCCTAAAGGAGTCCCTGAGGGCTGCCGCATTACGCCAGCTGCAGGAGTGCGTCCTGTCCCGTGGCCACAGTGTCTATAGTGTGTCCGGGGTGTCCCTGGCCTGGGCTGCGTGGGCACACTGGAGCTCGTGGGTGTGGCTACGGAAGTCTCCTCCAGCCTACCGGCCTGGACACGGTATCAGAGAAGGGCCGACGTTCAGGTCACGTCGCTGCTCGGCTGGGTGCTGCCTGTTGGCTCGCGGTGCTTTACCTATGCCTGTCCTCCTGCACGCGGAGTGCCGGCTTATCCGGTTCCATCCAGCATTTGCTTGCAGCCTCAGTATCCTGAGGTCAGGGACTGCCTTCCATTGGGCTGTCCGGTGGAACGCGCTCCCCAAGTTGCCCCTCAGGCCTGGTTTGATTTCTTTTTTCTGCCGGCATCTCTTCAAATTTTCTACTCTTGGTTCCTCAGTGTGTAAGTTCTCCCAGCCCCCTAGGGCAGCGGCTGTTCCCTCCAGATGATTTTGAGCCTTGTTCTTAGTGGATCGTCAAACAGAGTAGATGTCTGTGAGCTAATAGTGATTTCAGTGTGGCAGTTTTCCTGTCCCGACTCCATGGCACTTTAATGACAAAGGGAGATTAATTGGAACTGCACCATAGAAACTCTGTATTTTTACTGCCTGCTTTTTCATTCAATTGGTGTGTCTTGTCAGTTGAATAAGTTTGGAGCGAGCAAGAGAGAGAGAACGAGAATATATTAAATAAATGGTATTTCTTATTCTCCCAAAAGCATTATTCAGGGACTGAAAAATAGCACCAAATAGGCACTTACTGCATATCAGCGTGGGTAAATCAGGCGCTCTTACTCGTTCAGCCTAGGTCAGCAACCTCTATTCCTGTTTCTAGGACGCCCCCGCCCCACCCTGTGCTGTTTTTCTAGAAGCCTTCTGCAGTGTGCCTTTACAGCCCCTGCTCCTTCTCCCACTGCACTGATTGCAGTTATTCAGTGTCATCAGTGACAGTCTGTTCTCCATAAGCTGCTGCTCGTGCCTGACCGCACTGTACTGGTCACCACTGCTTCCCTAGTGCTTGGCACGGTGCCTGGCACATAGTTGACATTCAATACATTGTTGAAGAAACATTGTTTTCTAGATGAGAAAACTGAGGTCGAAAATGAGTTGCTTTTCCAGATACCTAACTACTAAGTGACAAAAGGACCTTCAAACTCTGTGGTCTCCTCTATACCATAATGCCTCTATAAATTAATTACTCTGGGCCTGGGTTTCTTCTTCCATAAAATGAGACAGTTGTACTGAGCTCCTTGTTTCCCCCTCAAATTAGGATTTTATAATAAGAACCAGAAAGATAAGCTTTTTTGCTTTTTGGTCATTTTCAGACTATATTGAGCCATTTTGCCATTCTTTTGGGAATTTTTTAGTTTGTCTTTTTGAGACAGGGTCTCGCTATGCAGTTCAGGCTGGTCTTGAATATACTTTGTAGCCCAAGCTGGCCTCGAACTCACAACAATCCTCCTGCCTCAGCGTCCCAAGTGCTGGGATTATAGGCATTTGCTCAGAAATGCCTGGCTTGGGAATTCTCTTATTTCTTTTAGAAATACGTTAAATAATACACTGCTTTTGTTGGTGAAATTGTGGAGAACCTGAAGATAGATTGTAGTGAGCAAATAGATTTAGAAGGAAAAGGAAAAGCATATTTCTGAGGTCTGTGTGGTTGTATATAGAAGTAACCAGAAGTTGAGGTAATCTTAAACATACAGGGTAGTCAAGTTTGTAGTCTTTTGTTTAACTGAAGCCCACCCCCCCTTAAAGACTCTCTTTAAAGTAATGATTTAAATTTAAGTATATTGCCTAGGCCAGTGTTTTCAGAGGAAAATAATCTACAAATTTGGGTATACAGTACTAAATTGTGATGTAGTGTATGAGTATTTTATACTTTAGGACTAAAAGATAAAATTTAAGATTTTAAAATTTGTTTATATCTGCTTAAATTCTTTTTTTATAGATCTGCTTAAATTCTTACTAACTGATCAATCTGTTGTTTGTTTTGAGACAGGGTCTTGCTACATAGTTCAGGCTGGCTTTGAACTCCCTTGTGTAGCTCAGGCTGGCCTTGAACTGGAGGCTATCCTCCTGTCTCAGCCTCCTGAGTGCTGGGATTACAGGTGTGTAACGCCTGGCCTGATCAATCTGATTAATGTGCTAGTAGAAATATAATAATTTGATAGCATAGTCCTTTATATGCTAGGTAAGATTAAAAAAAAAAGATGTTTAACCCCAAGATCTGAAGAGCCAAAAGAACAAAAGGATCTGAATTGTTGGGTTCCTCTTGTTTAACTTTGCTATTGCTGGCTACTGGCTCTTCTTTCAAGACCCTGGCCTGGCTTTGCTTGATAGCTCCAGGGAAGAAAACTGAAAGGGCATAGCACTTTACTCTAGGTTAGTTTTCAAACTCCATGTGTAGTAGAGGCACAGTGAGGAGAATTGTGGGTAAGTTGATATATTGTCTTGAATGTCTTTAAGTTTTTAAGGTAAAATCTTTCAAATACATCATGGAGTCCCTGAGAGGTGGAGGTTGTGAGATCCATCCATGGGCTCAGTCAAGAAGTAGTTTAGTTTCTGCCTTCTCCAACCACATAGCAACTCCTTTCTCTCTCTCTCTCTCTCTCTCTCTCTCTCTCTCTCTCTCTCTCTCTATCTATCTATCTATCT
>NW_004955540.1:2115704-2133590 GCF_000276665.1 Chinchilla lanigera | reverse complement strand
TCTCTCTCTCTCTCTCTCTCTCTCTCTCTCTCTTTTTCTTTTTGGTACTAGGAGTCAAACTCAGGACCTTGCACTTGCTGGGCAGGCACTTGTGCTGCTGAGCTATATCCCCGGCTCCCCCCACCTTTATCTCTTTTGCACTGATTTCTCATAGTATTTTGTTTGAAGAAAGAAGCCCCCTACTTAAAATAAAAAATTTTGAAAACTACCATTTTCCAGGTAGTTAAAAAAAACCCAAAACCTTTATTTTTGACTTCTAGGTATTATATTAGTATACACCAACAAAATGTGTCTCTCTGCTTTCCTGCCTCTTGTGTTTTTTCTTTACTGTGTACATACTGAATGCTGCTCAGTTATTACTTTTCTACTTTTTAGAGCTATTTTGTAGAATTCCTTGTTTCTCTGTTCCTTTTTTACATTTTGTGGTACTGGGGATTGAACCCATGGTCTCATCTCTATTACTGAGCTATATACCCCCAGGCCCAGGGAATTCCATTTCTAATAACTAGTAACAAACAACAAGCTGTGTTGATACAAAAAAAATAGTGATGATCTCTATTTGATTAGAAGATGATTTTAGCTTAGTTTATAACATTTAGTTAAAAATTAGCTTTAAGATGAACATGGTGGCACATCCTGTAATCTTAGCATTTTGGGATGCTGAAGCAGGAGGATTGCAAGTTTGAGTTCTGTATGAGTAATTTAGCTACTTAGGGAGACCCAGTCCCAAA
The DNA here is from genome assembly GCF_000276665.1 of Chinchilla lanigera. Taxonomy (NCBI): domain Eukaryota; kingdom Metazoa; phylum Chordata; class Mammalia; order Rodentia; family Chinchillidae; genus Chinchilla; species Chinchilla lanigera. The sequence goes on along the minus strand of NW_004955540.1, from coordinate 2,132,859 downwards.
TGAATGACTGAAAGAATATAACTCAATGTGAAGGCACAGGATTCACGCTGGTAGCACTCAGAAAAGAAAAGAAAGAAAGAAAAGAAGTAGTTTTAAATTTCAGTGATTGCTTTATAATTTTTTAGAAATCAAAAGATGTTTATAGGAAAAAAGAATGCACCTTTAATGGTAGGGATTCAGAATATACGCACCATAGTATTACTAAGCTGATGCTCTTTGTTTTGTAATTTGGGAGACCAGGGAACAAGGACATTTAGTCCAGCTTTCCCTCTGCTGCTCAGCTCAGATGGGTGTTATTAGTCTATGTCTGAGTAACTCTAGAGGGGGCAGTCTTAACCACCCTCAGAGGCAGGGCATGTTCTCTGTGCATGGCTGTTCCCTGGAAATGTCTCCCTTTACTAAATCGGTGTATCTTCTCACAGGGACCTGGTTTTGCTTTAAAATCTTTGAAGGAAACTCCTTTTCTCTTACTTTAGCTATGACAGGGATAATGCTAGTAAACAAAAATAAATCACATTGGCAAATAAGGGGGACCACTTTACGTGTTTTATTCTCTTTCATTTGGTTTGCACTTCAGAAAAATACGTCTAAACTGATTTAGTATCTAATTTATTTTAAATATGTTGATTGCCAAACTTACTGGATATATTTGTGTGAGTATAACTTACATTTCCTTGATGACTTAAGGGCATTACTGCGAATTGCACATCTATGGCAGTATCCTCAGGCTCCTTTGAGTTTTGTTGGACCATTTTTCCTATTCATGTTAGTTCACTTTAATAAGTATTTGGTGATTATGTGCTTGAGTATAGACTTCTTGTATGCACTGGAGATGCAGACATGAATGAGATGTCAGTCAAAATATTCCAGTTGGAACAAAATATTCCAGTTGGAACAAACAAACCTGTAGGAGAAACAAACCTGTAGACTGAAGACATAAAGGTCCTTTTTGTAGTCCATTGCAGTAAAGCTATTACAAAAGACCAAAAAAGAATAGCTGGGTGTGGTGATACATGCCTGTAATCCCAACCCTAGGGAGGAGGATTGCAATGATTTCAAGGCCAGCCTGGGCTACACAGTCAGACCCTGTTTCAAAACACCAAAAACAAAAAACAAAAAACAGAAAGACCAAGAATGGACCACAGTATCTGTAATAAGGAAACTATAGATACAGATAAAAGAACTGGGAACAGAAATGAAATGTCACATTCTGCTACAATACGGGTAAGTACTAGACTAAAGCACAGTGGAGGGTATGAGAGCAAGTTAAAGAGGATGGGGATGCATAGGGCAGAGAGAGAGAGGCACACATTAGGGCACAAAGTGTATCCTAGCATCAGGAATGGCCTGAGTAAAGTCCGGAAGTGCACTGACTATGCTTGTAGTGGCATCATTTCCCATGTGCGGAAGGCGTGAGGAAATAGGAAGGAGAAGGATGGCAAGAGATAGAAAATGAGGTGGGGGCCAAATAGTGAAAGAAATTGTGTATGCCGTAAGAAGCTTGAACTTAGTTTTTCAGCAGTGGCGACCCATATTAATAGCCTGATGTGATTATATATATCTTAGAAATTGTGGTAGCATTATACAGAATAATGGAGAATAATGGTTCTGCAACTGAGGTTATCATCTATTTTTCTGTTTTTGCTACCGTTGAGCTTGCTTGGGAGCTAATGAAACAAACCTGTAGGAGAAGGAGAACATAACTGATACACTGAATTGCTTACACATGTAATGGCTTTTGTTTTTATCTGTGACTGCTTTCTCTAGTTTTCAAGTTCCCTCCTTGTTAACAGGTTATCATTTTACATTGATAATGGTGTACTTGCAAAACAGGCTCTTTCTTCCTTTTTTCCTAATGTCTAACTGGTTAAAAATGCAAATAACCAAGCTCAGGTCTCACCGGTGAGTTGTAGTTCATGGCTTTCAGTGAGTTATCTAGAGGCATATTTTGGTCTGTAGAAGACTTTCTTCTGATTCTTAGCTTATAGATCTTTATAACTGAGCTACCCAGCAACTTAATGTAAATGGAATATAAATGTAATTTGCTTAAAAGATCATAGCCACTCATTTTAAATTTATTTTAATGTAGGTGATCGGAGGTGTGCTTCAAAAATTTCAGCAATTCAGCAGTATTTTATCTGCCAACAATAATCTCTTTACTTGATTTCACCATGAAAAAGCTGCTAATGAGACTTGTTGAGCACAAAAGTGGACTTGAAGAACCAAAAGCCATTGTTTCCAAATGAAGAATCCTGAATAGTTTTAAGCCTCAATGCTTTTTAGTCACCACTGAGATTTACTCTTAACATCAGAATGGCAAGCAAGCGAAAATCAACAACACCTTGCATGGTCCTTGCCAGTGAACAGGATCCAGACCTTGAGTTGGCATCAGATTTGGATGAAGGTCCTCCTGTCCTTACGCCTGTAGAGAACACCAGAGCAGCGAGCATCTCAAGTGATGAGGAAGTTCATGATTCTGTGGATTCTGACAATCAGCAAAATAAAAAAGTTGAAGGTGGCTATGAATGTAAATATTGTACTTTTCAAACTCCAGATCTAAATATGTTTACTTTCCATGTGGATTCAGAACATCCCAATGTAGTGCTAAATTCATCCTATGTTTGTGTTGAATGCAATTTTCTTACCAAAAGGTATGATGCACTTTCTGAGCATAATCTGAAATATCACCCAGGTGAAGAGAATTTCAAGTTGACTATGGTAAAACGTAATAACCAGACAATCTTTGAACAAACCATAAATGATCTGACTTTTGATGGCAGTTTTGTTAAAGAGGAGAATACAGAACAGACAGAATCCATAGAAGTTTCTTCTTCAGGAATCTCTATCAGTAAAACTCCCATCATGAAAATGATGAAAAATAAAGTAGAAAACAAACGGATTACAGTCCATCATAACTCAGCTGAAGACGTTTCTGAAAAGAAAGATAATGAGATCAAAGCAGACCGTGAAGAAAATGTAGAAAGTACAAGTTCTTCAGCTTCAGAGTCTAATACAAGTACTTCCATTGTAAACAAAATACATCCAAATACTGCCAGTACAGTAGTGACCCCCACAGCTGTCCTTCCTGGACTAGCACAGGTCATAACTGCAGTGTCAGCTCAGCAGAACTCTAACCTAATTCCCAAAGTCTTAATCCCTGTCAATAGCATTCCTGCCTACAATGCTGCATTAGATAACAACCCCCTTTTACTTAACACCTACAACAAATTCCCTTACCCAACCATGTCGGAAATCACAGTTCTTTCTGCTCAAGCAAAATATACAGAGGAACAGATCAAGATATGGTTTTCTGCACAACGTCTGAAACATGGTGTTAGTTGGACTCCAGAAGAAGTAGAGGAGGCAAGAAGAAAGCAGTTCAATGGGACTGTACATACCGTTCCTCAGACCATAACTGTCATTCCGACACACATTTCCACGGGGAGTAATGGGTTACCGTCTATTTTACAGACTTGCCAAATAGTTGGGCAGCCAGGTCTGGTTCTTACCCAAGTGGCTGGAACAAATACCTTGCCTGTAACAGCTCCAATAGCCTTGACAGTGGCAGGGGTTCCCAATCAGACAAATGTACAGAAAAGCCAAGCACCTGCTGCTCAGCCTGTTGCAGAAACAAAGCCAGCCACAGCCACAGTTCCACCTTGTCAAAATGTCAAACCTGAAACATCGCTGGTGAATCCCGATTCATTTGGCATTCGGGCAAAAAAGACTAAAGAGCAACTGGCAGAACTAAAAGTTAGCTACCTTAAAAATCAGTTTCCCCATGACTCAGAAATTATCAGACTTATGAAAATCACAGGTCTGACAAAAGGAGAGATTAAAAAATGGTTTAGTGACACAAGGTACAACCAGAGAAATTCAAAAAGCAACCAGTGCTTACATCTCAACAGTGATCCCTCTACCACCATTATCATAGACTCCAGCGATGAAACCACAGACTCCCCAACCACAGTTACTTCGCAGCCTAAACAATCCTGGAATCCTTTTCCTGACTTCACTCCCCAGAAGTTTAAAGAGAAAACTGCAGAGCAACTTCGTGTTCTTCAGGCCAGTTTTCTCAACAGCTCTGTTCTTACAGATGAGGAATTAAATAGGCTAAGAGCGCAAACCAAACTTACCAGAAGAGAAATTGATGCTTGGTTTACAGAGAAGAAGAAATCAAAAGCTTTAAAGGAAGAGAAAATAGAAATAGATGAAAGTAATGCAGGTAATTCCAAAGAAGAAGCTGGAGAAACTTCTCCTGGAGATGAATCTGCCCCGCCGAAGTCAGGGAGCACCGGCAAGATATGCAAAAAAACCCCGGAGCAGCTGCACATGCTTAAGAGCGCGTTTGTCCGCAGCCAGTGGCCATCTGCCGAGGAGTACGATAAATTGGCTGAGGAAAGTGGCCTTGCTAGGACAGACATAGTCAGTTGGTTTGGGGACACTCGATACGCTTGGAAGAATGGAAACTTGAAGTGGTATTACTACTATCAAAGCTCCAACTCGAGCAGCATGAATGGCCTGTCTTCCCTTAGGAAAAGAGGGCGAGGCAGACCCAAAGGGCGGGGGCGAGGAAGACCGCGTGGGCGGCCCCGAGGAGGCAAAAGAATGAACTGGGACCGGGCACCGTCGCTTATTAAATTTAAAACTGGAACTGCAATCCTTAAGGATTATTACCTGAAGCACAAATTTCTCAATGAGCAAGACCTTGATGAACTCGTCAACAGATCACATATGGGCTATGAGCAGGTCCGAGAGTGGTTTGCAGAAAGACAGAGAAGATCCGAATTAGGCATAGAATTATTTGAGGAAAACGAGGAGGAAGATGAAGTTATTGATGATCAGGAAGAGGATGAAGAAGAAACTGATGATAGTGATACTTGGGAACCCCCGCGACATGTGAAGCGGAAACTTTCCAAATCGGATGACTGAAATGTAAGTTTTTAACCTGAATATATATTCATCAACCACATACATTTTTAACAGTCATATTGTTGTAGCAGTTATCTGCACTTTTGATAATTTTTTCTGTAAAGCACTTTTTCTTCTTTTCTCTAAGAAGAGAAGTAGGTGCCCCTAGTATCACCAAGACATACATGATTATCATGTGTAATTTAATTATAATTACTATGTTGTAGAGTTTAATGTTGCTTTAATTCTTTTACATACAAAATATTTTTTAGTTTGTTTCAAGGGAAAATTATCCACTTTGTAAGAAAGGAGATGGAGACAAACTAAAAACAACTAAAATGTGTTTCTCACAACCCTTCCTTCACTAAGGCTTCATTTTTTCACCTATTTAGGGGAAAGAAAACTAGAAAGAAGGGAAAAAATATACCAAAGACAGCAGGGGTGAGGGTTTCTCACTTTTAAGAAACAAGGTGAAAATAGGTATCTTTTCTTTTTCATCTTCATGTTGCCCCCCCAAACTTATTTTTGTAGTATCTTTTTCTGTTAATCATTTTTTGGCACATTAGATCTAAAAGGATTGAATTTTTGTAGGTAACATCTATGCATTTCATGCCAAAATTTTAAAAACTGAAAACCTTTGGCCTAAATGGGTTAAAGCATAAATTCATGTTTGCTTAGGAGATATCTGTTTTTGAAAACTGTAAGGCAGATTATTTTGTTGTAGAAATCAAAGACAAATAATAGATTTGATATTAACACAGTTGCCTAAAATATCATTTCATTCTTTGATTTAAAACAAACCTGACAGGGCTGGGGATTTAGCTCAGCGGCAAAGCTTCTGCCTGGCAAGCGCAAGGTTGTGAGTTCGGTTCCCGGTACCGGAGAAAAACCAAAAAAAAAAAAAAAAAAAAATCAATAAAACAAACCTGACATTAGCACAAGTACTATGTTCAGCTAAAAAAGATGCTTATTGTGTTTGGTTAAAAAATAAATTTTTATCGTCTTAAAAGTGCAAACAAATTTGGTTTAAATTGGAAAGATTATTGTGTATTGCTTAAATCTTAATTCTTTTATTATAATTACAGTTTTAGCATCACAAATCAGACACCTGATTTGGACTTAGGACTTCAGTTCTTAATATGAAATTCAGTAACACTGGTTCACTCTTTTTCTGTTCTTTGTTTTGGAGTATTCTAGGACAAAAATACACTGTTTTGAAAACAAGGTAATTGTCATAAAATATCTGTCCATAGTTCATATAGTACCTTGCTACCAGAAATGCCTGTGGTGTTCTCAGACAGTAAGGGAGGGAAGGAGACGCAGGCTGTTGTCCTTGTTTTGCATATATTTAAACTATTTCCTTGGCTTTCTACATTCCTAACTCGTCCTTTATTTTTATACAGTCTTATTCTACACAGTACTTCTTACTTCCCTCATGTCTTCTTCCCTTTTTATTTATTTTAACATTATCTCTAAAGACCTTAATATGTACACCAGGCACTGTCTTTATTGCCTAGCAATATTTTTCAGGGTTCCTTTTCATTAACTTTATTTAAAGGCAGGAAAACAAATGAACTAAAAATGTACCTGTTTTAATAAGCAACATAAATCTCATTCCAGGTTAATAGAGCATAATGTAATCACTGTAAATCATAAGAAGCTAAACAGTTTCATATACCTTTATCCTGAAATGCAGTCCTCCACTTCCTTATGTCAGAAAGCTTCAGGACAGACTTTGTTCTGACCCAGATGCATAAAATATTTTTAACAGGCACTTTTTTTAATTGCTGAACACCAGAATGTGCACTCAGCCAAGATTAAACCAACAAATTTGTTGCTGCAGTGAATTGTTGTTGAGGTTCTGTAGTGATTTTTCTGAGGAGTAGTAATCTTCTAAAAATAATGTGAACTTTTCTGTGTGGTTTACTTTGACCTTACTTTCAATTTGTGTGGGTGATTCTTAGGTTTTGTATTAGCACTTAGATACTAGTTATGCTAAGAGAATTTACATAAAGCTACAGTTTTCAAAAAGTATTGATAGTGTAATGTGCATTTTTGCGATGTGGATAGAAGTTTGCTTTGCCTTTAAAATACATAAAAGTCAGAAATTATAAAACACATGAATTCATGTCTTATTGGTTTAATAAAATAATTTTTCACTTATAAGAGGACTCACCATAGGTTTCCAGTAAAAAGTTATTTATTCATTTAAATATGGCTCAGTTTACAAAAAAAAGGAGTGATCAAAACCTTCCCAAAGATATTGCAGGAAGTGCAGTGCATATATATCTTTGGCACATGTCAGCTTTGTATATAGATTTAAAAATGCAGGTCTTTAGATTTTGTAATTTGTTCATTACACATTCTGACAATGAAATATATACTTCATAGTAATAATTTTTATCAGTGATTAGAGAGAGATGATAAATGTGATAAACAAATTCAGCACATAATGAACATATATAATATGAATTGCCTGCAAGTCTGGTGCATTATATGAAATGTATATGGGAAGTAACTCAGTATTGAGAGAATAGAGGATGTATTTTCATAGCTAATTTTTGTTCTAGGGTAGTAAGAATTAAAATATGAATTTTCTTTAAAGTTTCAGGGTTTTTATGTTTTTCTTTTATAGTTGCTTAAAATTTTGAAGGAGAATCAATTCAAGATAACTGTGAATGGGCCCAATCTTCGATGACACTGAAAATGTTTTGGGGAATACAAACTCTCAAAAACAGGATCCAATGTCCAAAAGAAATGGAACTTAATGTTGTGCCAAAGTTAAACTACTGCAGCTGGTGGATATTCTGCAATGTAAATAAAACAGTAATTAAAAAACAACTTGTAAAATTCAAATTTTAATACAGTACCTTTTTATTCTGCTATAATGGAGACATTCTGAATTTTGGACTTTCTGAAGGGGTTTAATGACCACTAGAGCTTGTCCTCATAGTTAGTCCAGCTTACCAGTATGTGTCTAGTAAGATGGGCTGTATTGCCTGTATTCTTTGATATGTGATTAAGCTTACAGCTTTCAGTGACCAAACATTTTAAAGAGTAAAACTTGTTAGAAATGGGGAGTGGGGAAGCCCCAATCCCTAGTTTATTTCTGTGTCTTATTTATCAGGCCTTGTACCAAGATTAAAAGTTGTATGTGAAACTAAACAATTTCAAGAATAAAAATAGCCTATTTACCTATGTTAGGACAATAACATTTTGTGGTATCACTGACCCTTAATGATTGGATCTTTCATTGAACATTGATGGATACTACTATTTCTATTTGTAATACTTCTGTTACTTTTTTCATTAGAAGCTGTTTTGCTTGTTATTAAACTGAAGATAATACCGAAGAAGGAAAAGGAACTGCTATAAGAAGTTGAATAGAATAAAACTCTAAAATAAATACTGTACCAAAAATGTGAAAAAGAATCATGTGGTAAAATACCTTAGTGTTTTCTCACAATCATGTGGAAATCAGAAATGTTTGTAGAAGTATCAGATCAGAGTTTTCAAGAACAATCTCTTGTTGAAATTCTACCTTGTGTAACAATTTCAGTGAATAGAGAAAAAATTCTGAACTGATTCCAATGAGTTAAGTTAGCTTTTCACTTATGAGTCATGGGCGTGTTTAACTGTTAACTTTCTACATCAGGAGACTGAAAGTTCATACTAACTTAAAACTTTGTAAAGACCGGTGCTGTTCATTCATGTTGAGGAGGACCCTTTCTTTCATGACCATAGGACCATTTTGCAAAAATGTGCTTTCTTCATAGAAGAATTGTTCAGTTTAATGAGCTTTGGATATTAAAATTTTTTCGGAATGATCACATGTAGTGGGCTTGGCCAGTTTATTTTACCTAATTTAATGAATAATAAATATTAAGCTCTTGGTTAAATGTTTGTCAGCTAATGAAAATATTATGAAAAAGCCTTGAATATGCATGCTGCTTTCATTTTTATAAACTTTTTATTTTTTAACTATAGCTTTATTAGTAATTCTTAAATGCTGCAATTAGCTGATTCTTCACTCAGACAGTTGGCTTTGTGGGTGGCTTTTTTCATACTACTGTTAACTTTTTTAAAAAAGCAATGTAAAGACTGTAACAATTGAATGCACTAAACTCTTTTACATGTTTAAGAACTTCTTAAAGCACTCTGTATTATAATGATTAAATTGCTCCCTTTTTTAAACCATTGCTAATGTGGTCCGAGTTTTGTTTGACAGTAATTTTAATGTTTTCAAAATTTGAAATGTCAAGTATTGGAATATATTTATATTATGTTTGAATATATTTATATTGTGTTTCCCTTGTGATATGTTAACTCTGTATAGCTGTAAATAACTACAGTATTAATAAAATTTTCCCATCTCTTTTATAGGGTTGATGAAATTCTGCTCTGATGTTTGCCCGGTTTTAAACATATTTATTTGACAGAGCAAGAGAACCTTTCTCTCCTGGTTGATTGTGTCCTTGAATATGAAATAAAAGCAGTGATTAGAGTTTTCAATGACTTTTTTCCATTTTATTAACTCAGTAAGTTTTTAAAATTGTGCTATAACATAAAATTTGCCATTATACCCACTTTAACTATACACCTTAGTGGCATGTAATTATATTCCGTGTTGCACAATAATCACCAGTTTCCAAAAATTTTTTATCACCCAAAACAGAAACTTGCAACCATTAAGCAATAATTCCCCATTCCCTCCAGCCCCTGATAACCTCTAATCTACTTTCTCTCTATGAAGTTGCTTAGTCTTGATAGTTCAAATAAACAGACTCATGCAGTATTTGACCTTTTGTATCTGCCTTATTTCATGTAGCATGTTGGCAAGGTCATTCATGTCATAGCACATATTTGAATTTTTTAATAGCTAAATTATATTTCATAGTGTATATATTCACTGTATTTTGGTTACCACTTATCTGTTGATGAACACTTGGGTTGTGTCCACCTTCTGGCTGTTGTAAATAATGCTTCAATGAGCACTGGTACAAATATTTGAGGGTTCTTTTGTTGTGCAGTATAGAGGTTTGAACCCATGGCCATCACATTGAGCTACATTTCCTTGGCCCTATTTATTTTTTAATCTGAGGCAGAGTCTTGCTAAGTACCCAGGCTAGGTTTGAACTTCTGACCTCCTGCCCCAGTCTTCAGGAGTGCTGGCATAATGGGCATGCACTACCATACCTGGCTTTGGTTCTTTTGGATATATTTTTAGGAGTGGAACTCCTGAGTCAGATGGTCATTCCATGTTTTGTTGCTTTGTTCTGCAGCACTGGAGTTAGATCTAGGGCCTTGTACTTAATACACAGTTCTGGGATATATCACCAGCACAATTTTATTTTATTTTGAGACAGTGTTTCACTCAACTGCCCAGGCTGGCCTTGAATTTGTGATCCTCCTGCCTCAGTCTCCTGCGTGGCTGGGATTACAGGCATGCACCACTATACCTAGCTCTGTTTAACTATTTGAGGGACCACCAGCCTCTTTTCCACAGTGCCCAAATGTTTTCCACAGCGTCTATATATTGTAATTTCATCAGCAGCGTATGGGGGTTTCAGTTTCTCTCTGTCCTTGTTTGTGCCTTTTGATAAAATTATTATACAATGTAATTAACATAGGTGTAGAATGTAGGGGACAAAAATAGTTCCAGCCATTTCAGTAGATAGGAAATAGTTTCTCACTGTGGTTCTGATTTGCATTTCCCTAGTCATGGAGGGGAGATGGCTCTCCCTGAAAGACCATTTGTCTCCATTTATAATTTATATTTTATTTTATTGTATTTTATTGATTGTACTGGGGATTGAATTTGGGGACTTAGCCCTGAGCTACATCCCAACCCTTTTAAAAATTTTAGTTTTATTTATTTTTGTTTTATCAGATTTTTATTTTTTTATTTTTAAAATTTTAGTTTTAAATGTTAAGGTCTTCCCAAGTTGGGTTTGAATTTGCAGTCCTCCTGATTTGTCTCCCAGAATGCCAGGATTATAGGTGTGTGCCGCCACCATTCCCAGTTAGTATTTCAGTATTTTAGATGCTGTTGTTAATGGGATTCCTTTTTTTCTTTTTTTGGACTGTTCATTTCTGGGGTATAGAAACAGTTGATTTTCATTTGTTGATCTGGTAATGTGCAACTTTGCTGAATTTGTTTATTAGCTCTAGTAGCTCTCTTGTGGATTCTTTGGGGTTTTCTAAACATAGGATTCCGTTACCTGTGGGTAGATATCCTTCTAGTTTATTTTTATTTTTTTTTTTTGTGGTACTAGGGACTGAACTTGGGGCCTTGTACATGCTAGGCAAGCACTCTACTGCTAAACTACATCTCCAGCCCCTCCTTTCCAATTAGTTTATTTATTTTTGTCTTTTTGGAACAAGGTCTTGCTATGCAGTTCAGACTGGTCTTGAACTCACTTTGTAGCCCAGGCTGGTCTCGAACTCGCAACAATCCTCCTGCCTTAGCCTCCCGAGTGCTGGGATTACAGGTGTGCACCACCACGCCCAGCTCCTCCTCTCCAGTTTGGATGCCTTTTATTTATTGCCTGATTGCTTTGACTAGAACTGAAATATTGTGTTAAAAAAAGAAAGGGAAAATAAAAAGCCAGATATTTCTTACTGTCAGAGGACTGGCTTTTGAAACTCACTGGCTCAGTGCTGGGTCACTCCTATCACTACTCCAAGCTTGTGGTGAGCCTAAAAATCAGCCCAAAGTGAATGCTTAGGGTCTGCTTAGGTCTTTTATGAGTATAGATTTTGTCCTGGGTATGTGTTATGTCTTTTTTAGTTCTCTCAAATACACAGAACGTTTTATCTTCCTGAAGAACCTCCCAGTCTTTTCCCTAGGCCTTTGCAGTGTGATAGATGCCTCAACTGTAAAATTGCTATGGGAATTTTCAGGTCATTGGTTCACCTTACAGTGTTTTCAAGCAATGTCCACTGCTTTTTAGTCCAAGTATCAAGTTGTGCAAAACAAGCATCGTTCATCAGTCCTTCAGACAGGTTGGAACAGATACATTAAGTTCTTTGTAAATAAGGTCTTCCATGCTTGCTGTGGAACCAGGGACTAGGACTCCACAACTGAGAACATGGATTGTTTATTGTCTCTCCACTAAAAAATTCCACAAGAGCAAGGATCTGATCTTATTTATCACTATATCTTTCACTCTGAAAACAGTACTTGTCTTTAGTAGATATACAACAAATTTTATTTGAGTCAATTTATAGAATATAGGAAATCTGAGCTCAAAATATTAATATATATAGGTTAAAAAACATGAAAATTAGTGGGATGGTTCTCATGCCAGTAGTATAAGGATAAATTTTGCTCAAAAGGAACAGAAAATGGTGGAAAAGAATATTTACAAATATCTATGGAAGCTGAGAATGGTTGCTCAGAGGAAAACTGCATGGGTAAGGAAGGAAGCGATGTGGTTTCATACAGAAGGTGTTTTAGACTTTGAAGCCCTGTAATTGTCTATCATAGCACATCACTACAATCTGTAATTAAATAATTTGCTTGTTTATATGTTTATTATCTGCTTCCTTATCTTAGTATGGGTTTTCTGATAGCAGAGACCATGAGTGGCATATCCTTGGCTCACAGTGCAGAGAAGGCCATTGGACACATTGCATTATTCATGGGATGGATAAATGAATACTGTATGTATGTGGTTTGGGTGTAAAATGTCCCCCTAAAAGTATGTGTTCAGAGGACTTGCTTTTGAAATTCACTGGCTCATGAGGATTCTTAAGTTCATCAGTGGCTTAATCCATTGATTTATAATTTCAGGATATTATTAGGATATGAGAAGTTGGAGCATCACTGAAGGAAGCTAGTTATGGGGAATTATGTTTTGCGTTGGCTCGCTCTTTGGATCCTTTTTACTCTCCTTGCTGCCTGGCTGCCATGCCATGAGTAGTTTTGCCCTACCATGCGCTTCCACCATGATGTTTCTGCCTCACTGCAGGCCTAAAGCAATGGAGCCATTTAACCATGGAATAAAACCTCTGAAGCTGTAAGTCAAACTAAATCTTTTCTTCTTTAAGTTGTTTAATCTCAAGTATTTTGTCAGCGACAAAAAGTTGAGTAATACAAAAGATTGGTACCAGAAGTGGGGTTGTTGTTGTGACTACACATGTGGTTTAAAAGCCTTTGGAACTTTTTTGTGGGAGGAATTTGGAAATGTAGGTGAGAAAAAGCTCAGGGTATTGTAAGTGAAGCTTAATAGATGATCCTGGTGGATCAGAATGCTGACAGGAATACAGATAGGGAAGGTTCATGTGCTTATGAGGTTTGAGATGAAAATGATTCTATTGGGAATTGGGCTGGAGGCCTTAAGTGTTATATTTGGACAAAGAATTTGTCTACATTCTATCCATGCTGTATTACTGTGTGAGGCTATTTAAAGGCAATGCACTAATTATTCTGGTGGAGGAAATTTCAAGGTAGCATAGCATTCAGGCGGTTGCATGTGTATTTCTGGCTGACTGCTTTTATACTGAGCACTGGGAGCAAAAAGTAGAACTGACAAATTTGAGAAACTTGCAGCTTGTCCAGAAAAGAAGCATATGTACAGTTGAGGCCATGGAACACGTGGTTACTGAACAGATTAGTGCCATTAAGAAGCCACCAAGTATTTTGCACAGAACAGTAGGAAAGCTGTCTTGTGGGCACCTTGGAAATCAAGATCTCACTAATGGTACCAATTTTCAGTGTTCACTTTTCCTTACTGTAAGAAAGTACCTGAGGTAAGAAACTTAAAAAAGGAAGGATTTATTTGGGCTCACAGTTTCAAAAGTTTTAGCCATGGGTAGCTGGCTGCATTGCTTTAGGCTTGTAGCGAGGCAGAAACAACATAGCTGAAAGCTCTGGTGGAGCAAAGGTGATGGCTTTATGGCTGCCAGGAAGCGAAAAGAGATGGAAAGAGCCGGAAAGGAATGGATAGAACCAGAGAGGAAGGGGCCACAGACAAGATACAGCCCCCAAGGTCACACTCCTATGACCTATTCCTTTCAACTAGGCCCTGATTTCTAAATTTTTATTACTTCCCAATAATGCCATTAAATTATTATCTGATCAATGGCTTAATCTACCTATGAAGCTGGGGACCTCACAATCTGATTACCTTCTAAAAGACCCACATCAGAACGAATACAGGAGACATTTTTGAGACTTCTTTTTTTGGAGACAGGGTTTTGCTATGTAGTTCAAAGTGGCCTTGAATGTGCTATGTAGCCCAGGCTGGCCTTGAATTCACTGCAATTGTCCTGCCTCACCTCCCTAGTGCTGGCATTATAGGCATGTGCCCCCATGCCTAGTTTAGAGACATTTTAGATTTAAACCAGAATACTGGGTCAATCCAGGCCCTATAGGAACGCAGTGTAGAGAGTCACTCAGTAAACATGGAGCGAGGGTGACTGTGCCAGATACTGTGCTTAGTGGTAGACATAGGCGTGAGTGACCCAGTGCCTTCCTAGAATGAGCTCGTAGTCTACTGGGTTGATGGACAAGTGAGCACGGGACAAAAAAGTGAATGTGGACATCAGCTACAGGATTGTAGAACATTCTGGTAGAGAGAAGCACCTGGTGCTAGTTGAACCCAGATGTGAGCCAGGCTGAAGATTCAGGAAAGGTTGAAGGTCACGTGTGTGTGCGCGCGTGCGGTGTTCCCAGCAAAGGAAATGGTGAGCTGGGATCTGATCAGGGCAGGGAAGCTTGCAGGAGGAGGGAAACTGCAGGGTAGAATGTGGGAGGCTGGTTCAGAACAGTAGTTACCTGGAGGCAGGACTCAGGTGAGGTCCTGGAGTTGAGGGTTCACCATCTTGATTTGGGGAACGTTCACAGAGGAGTGTTGGTTCCTTCCCTCCTCAGCTCACAGACAGGATGTGAATGTGTGACCTAGACTGAGAAGTGCTCCTTCTGCCATATCCTAGTGCTCCTCCGTGTCATTCACCTGCCATCCAATAGGCACTGAACGAGATGCTCTGGGCCAAGCCCTGCCTGAGGGCTGAGTTTACAAGAAAGATAAAGACACCATCTTTGCCCCTGACAGTACACATTCTGCCTAGTGCATAGTGAACAGGCAGAAGCAGGGGTGTCAGGACAAAGGAAGGGGATTGCCTGGTGGGGTGATGTCTGCTTTGTGAAGGGAAACTCAAACAGGCACCTCAGACAAAATGCAAAGTCTTATAAATACATAGAAACAGACTGATGATAAAAAGGCTGGAAACCTCTTAGCCCAGGAATTTGAGTCCATATTGCAAAAAGCACCATCATAAGCTGCCACAGCAGGACTCCCTGCAATTTCAGCAGAATGGAGCTCAGGTGGTTCTTGTGTTAGGAGGAGGCTGGGCCCAGAGCTCTCTGAACAGGACAGTGTTGAATTCCAAGGCCAAACAGCCTTTAAAATGAAAATGTAAAGGAAATCCTATCCTCCTTGCCTGCCTTTGCTTTGCTCTTCCTCTACACCCGGAGCAAGAATTTTCTTTTTGAGACGGGGTCTCCCCATGTAGTCCATGGCTATCCTTGAACTCACTATGTAGTCCTTGAACTAACAGCAATCCTCCTGCCTCAGCCTCCTGACTGTTGGCATTACAGGTGTGTGCCACCATGCTTGGCTTTGGAGCAAGAATTTGTAATGTACATGTTTACCCACTTGCTGTCTGACAGGCAAAATAAATATATATTACTTTAACCGGTGCCCAGATCTGTCTCTTGACACTAGGCTGTCTTGCCATTTCTGTTAGGATGGGGCTTATTTGAATTAAGAGGACCCATCTCTACCTTCTTTGGACCCCATTTCTGTTAGGTGATACTATAAATTGTTTTTTTCTTCTATTTTTCTATACTCTCCCAATGTTTCCTAGTAAGAATAATTAAATTTGTGATGGGAAAACAAATATTTTTTAAAAATGGACCTTCTCTGAGCTAGGTGTGATAGTGTGTGCTTGTAATTCCAGCACTTTGGGAGGCTGAGCCAGGAGAGTCACAAGTCTGTGCTCAGCCTGGACAATTTAGCACATTAATGAAATAATGAAAATAAAAATAAAAAGAGGGCTGCGCATATAGTTCAGTGCGAAGACAATGGGTTCTGTCTTTAAAATCGAAAAAGAAGGAAAAGGGAAAAAAAAGCCCTCTGGTTGAATTCATCGCTGGCTAACGTCTCTGGCTATCCGGGTGGAACTTCCTGTCTGAGGCTGTTGGATGAAGGGGTAGTTCTAGCTTTGCGGAGTAATCAGCAGAGCGCTGGAGTTTGAACCTGCGGATGAGGCGGTGAGAGCAGGAGCTGGGCCGCGGTATCCGGTGAAAACTCCACTACCCGCGGTGTGACGCGGCAGTGTGCAGTGCAACGCCGGCCAGGACCGAGTCAACAGTGTCTGCCTGTTGAGGGTTTAGGGAAGGGGCTGGGACCGCATATGGTGGAGCACAAAAAGCCAGGTTAGAGGTGGTTACCAGTTGCCCTCCAGGGTGTCGGTTCCTTATTTGTCTTTGGGGAAAAGTAGTACAGCCGGGGGTGGTGGCGCATGCCTGTAATCCCAGCAGTCAGGAGACTGAGACAGGAGGCTGAGTCCAGGGAGAGGTTGGCGGTATAAAATTCCAACCCTGTTCGGCTTACAATCCCGGATTCGGGCTTCGCTCGGCGGAACGAGTGCTCCCCAAGCGCCCAGAGCACCTTTCCGCTTTGTTTTATAAGTGAGCGACTCCGTGATTCCTCGGTTCTTCGGCCAGCTGCAAACGGATTCGAGAAGTTCCTTCACACTCAGGGTCCAGTCTCAGCCTGGAGGCGGGGTCACTGTGCCTTTCGCAAGGTCGGGAAGACAGAGAATGCATAGAGCAGTAAGTCGCCTTAACAGTGCCAGGAGTCCTGTCGGCGGTTTTTTTGTGTCGGGAATCGAACTCAGGACCTTGACCGTCGGCGGTTTCGAAAGCGTTACCTCAGAGTTTGAAGCCGCCCCGCGAGCCCCAGACCGCGCGTCCCGACTTCCGGAGGTCGGCTCGGCCGGGCCCGCCCCCGCCGCCCCAGAGACTACGCGTCCCAGCGTGCCGCGCGGGCGCCGCTCTAGGCCGCGGCGGCTCGTTGCCCGGCCGCGCCATGGAGCCGGAGGGCTGGCTGATCGGCTGCGAGTTTGAGGACTCCGTGTTCGAGGAGGGGCCCGAGCGGCGGCCTGCGCCCCCGGCGCCCTACGACGCCAAGCGGTGCGAGCCGCAGGTGAGAGGGCGGCCCTGTCCCGGGCCTCG
>NW_004955540.1:2110700-2115604 GCF_000276665.1 Chinchilla lanigera | reverse complement strand
CCGCGCGGACGGACCGGTTTCCCCTCCCTCCCGCAGCGCGGACGGGTCCGCCGGCGCCCCCGGCTGCCGCCCGAGCCGCCGCCTCTGGTGCTCTGCGGGGAAATCTGTGGTCTGGGCCGCCCGCCCCTGGATCTTCTCGTGTGCAGCCCTCCGGGCGCTCCCCGGCGCGGGCCGAGAGCGAGTGCGCGCGCGTTGTGGGTCAGCGGAATGTCTAGTGGCTGTCCTGGCGCGTGCGTCAGTGACATCTACGGAACCGCCAGGACCCGGCGGCTGGCGGGGTCTCCGCGCGCGGCGCATCCTGTTTCCCTCGGCAGGTGTAGTCACAGATGACAGGCGCTGCGCAGCTGTGTTTGTTTCAGGTCCATTTCTCCTTACCATACGCAGTCCTTCGGCGTTACCGTCAGTACCCAGTTGTGTAAACTCTTGGGTTTAGGGAAGAGGCTGGGACCGCATATGGTGGAGCACAAAAAGCCAGGTTAGAGGTGGTTACCAGTTGCCCTTCAGGGTGTCGGTTCCTTATTTGTCGTTGGGGAAAAGTAGTACAGCCGGAGATGGTGGCGCATGCCTGTAATCCCAGCAGTCAGGAGGCTGAGACAGGAGGATCTTGATTTCAAGGTCAGCCTAGGCTACAGAATGACACCTTGTCTCCAAACAAAGTAATAATAATGATGATGATACTTGCTCACAGGTTTATTGGAATGAAATGACGTATATGAAAATACTTAGTTGTGATGTACTGTATACTGTACCTGGGAAGTGAAACTCCAGTCTGTTCACTTTATATTGTGCTTTCTCAATGCTTATAAAAATATGCTGCTGACAAGTGCACTGAGAGCCATTATTCAAGTCGTGTTGGTTTCCTAGGAGTTTTGGCTAGAAGATTCCTGCTGGTAGTCTATTCAGATGCTGCACGGACCAGAGGTGTGCAGTACCTGTGAGCTCCCACCCTTGCTCACAGGTTCTTCCCCCTTCCTCTTGTCAGGGTTGGCATTTGAAGGCCTTGCCCTTCTGTACTTCAGGCCTGTGAGAGAATAAAAATAGTCATTTCAAAGCCTGCTTTGCTTGGCATTCCGGATAGGATAAATTGGGTGGGGGGGGGTGGTTCATAGGTTGTTGTGAAGGACGTTGGGAGTGGCTCATCTAAAACTCCCTGACTGGAGAAAAAAAACCGGACACTACCAAGTCCTGGAGGGACACAGTGCTTGAGGGAGATCAGAAAAATGGCTCCTAGCTTTCTCCACTGCCATAGATCAGACCAAAGAGAGAAGCTGGTGTTAGAGAGGGACGGTGATGCTCAGGCCATCCTTTTAGAAATAGAGCCAAGCAAGTATAGTGACAGTGGAGTCATGGCAAACGTTGTTACATTTGAATTAGCCTTTAACTATCCATAGGCTTTCTTCAGCCTCCGTGTGTTTTGCTGAGGTAAAGGAAGTGTGACATTTCTTTGGAGCTGGAAAAGCTGGTACACAGTGCTTGCCCTCGCACCTTATGTTCTTTTTCTCAAAAATCAAGAAATCTTCATCTTTCCTGTCTATCCAGAGGGCTTAAATCAGTAGAAAAGCAAGTATCCCAGTTGGACATTTCCTGCTACTTTCTTCTACAGGTCTTGGGTATTCAGTTGCCTTGAAGCCTCATTTTGGCCTTTGTCTCTATTTCCTTTGCTTAGATTCCACTTTTGTGCCTTTACAGTGGTTCTGTACTAGCACGAGGACTGTCACTGTTCTCTCTTGTGTCCTTTACCTGAACAGTTGGCAGTCCCTGTTGCAGCCACTCTAAAATTGTGCTACAAGAAGCAGAATGGGGGCGTGGTGATGTGCGTCTGTAATCCCAGCACTCTGGAGGATCACTGCAAGTTGGAGGCCAGCCACGGCTATGTAGTGAGTCCAGGGCCAGCCTGAGCTACATAGCAAGAGCTTGTCTCCAAAAAATCCCCAAACTAAAACAAAAAAGCACAGTAAACTATGTGAGGCCAGCATAGGTTCCCAGGCAGCACACCATGTATTAGAAAGGCTGTGCATCTTTTCTGAGTATTTCATTGCAATGTTTATTGCCTGTGAACATTTTAATAAAAACTGGGCTATCATTAAAATTTTCATTCTTTGCCAGATGTTTCCCCTCAGTCTCATCCTGAAGAAATAGGTCTTTTTTTGTTGAAGTTTATTTGGCTATATTATGGAAAATTGCCTCTAATTGTGAGGTGGAGAAGCACGGCTTCCCTCTGTAATGTGCTCTTCCCATGATTTGTAGTGGTTTGATGAAGAAGCAGAGAGCAGTGACGATGTGGAAGTTCTCACTGTCAAGAAATTCCGAGGAGACCTGGCCTACAGACGCCAGGAGTATCAGGTGGGAGTCAGCCTGCACGGCTCTGCTACTTGAAGCGGGTTCTGGATTGGTCAGTTACAGCATGTGTAAGTAACAGTGCTGAGTTGTGAGTGAATGGTTTGTGAAGATGAGTTGACTGTTTCGTTTTTTGTATTTTAATCTTAGACTTCCAAGGGGCTGTTCTTTCCTATATGATTCTATATAATTTTTATTTCTCCTAAATAAAAAAAAGAAGAAACTATTTGGGTCCCCACTGGCCTGTTCCTCTGGGTTGTCCAGCCCCGCATTGTATGTGAGCCTCCAGCCAGACACCTCAGGCTGTCACAGGTGCAAAACACCCCAAAATGTGTAAGAAGCGGGAAAAAAAGGCTGTGAGGCACCAGGTTACTTTACATACTTCTCATTTCCTCCTTATGAAAATAGCAATGTGATGGATTTACAGGAAGGTAGCTGCAAAACCAGCATTTGGAGCCTGGTTTCTTTTACACTGTGCTGCTTCCGTGGTAGTAAGTCATTATATTCTCCATCTGTTCTGTCTGTACATTTAAGAAAGATAGTGCTCACTAAAATACTCAGGTTCATTGTAGGGTCAACCCTAACATTACCTCTGTTTAGCAAAAAAAGTCATTCTTGTACCGAATCCTTTTTCTTCCCTCCTTCCCTCCCTCTCTTTCTTTCTCTCTCTCCCCCCTTTGTTTCCTTCCTTCCTTCCTTCCTTCCTTCCTTCCTTTCTTCCTTCCTTTCTTCCTTTCTTTTTCTCTCTTTCTCTCTTTCTCTGTCTTTCATTGCAGAAAGCGCTGCAGGAGTATTCCAGTATCTCTGAAAACTTGTCACCTACCAATTTTGCCATGAGAAGGGACATCTGGGAAGGCCAGGCCCGCTGTCTGGCTCACCTGGGAAGGCATGTGGAGGCGCTGGAGATCGCTACAAACTTGGTGAGTGGTTTCATTACTTTCTTTTACCAAGGACAATTGAATAGTGTATTTTCTAGAAACAAAACAAAAAATAAGTTTTTTGTTAGCAGAATCAGTGGGGTTGGCTAAGGAAAAGAAATCAGTGGAATTTTATTGTGGATAATTTGGAGCTCTGAATATAATCCTTTCTTGTAATACTTTTTCAGTGTTAAGCTCAAAAATTTTCATTGTTTGGGAAAATCTCATTTGCACAGGTTTTACTCTTGTGAGGAGTACATAATGAGTGACCCTCTTTTTGTTTGTTTGTGTTTTAAGATTTTAGGTTTTGTTTTCCAAAATTTCTACAATGAATCATATATTACTCCTCTAAGTAGAAAAAATTATAAAAACATGAGTAAGGGGGCTGGGGATTTAGCTCAGCGGCAAAGCGCCTGCCTGGCAAGCGCAAGGTCGTGAGTTCGGTTCCCGGTACCGGAGAAAAGCCAAAAACATGAGTAAATACCAAGCCAAGGGTAACAGTCATTTTCATAGTCAGGCATGGGCGCATGCCTATAATCCCAGTACTTGGGAGGCTGAAGTGGAAGAATTGCCTCAAATTTGAGGCCAGCCTGGCCTACATAGCAAAACCTTGTCTCAAAAAGCAAGCAAAACAATAGAAAAAATGCTTTTCATTTTTTAAAGAGAATGTGCAAAACTTTTTTAAGGGGTAAAGAAAGGCAGTTGTTTGGGGGGATATAGCTCAGCAGCACAGTGCCTGCCTGGCACATGTGAGGTTGTGAGTTTGATTTCTGGTACCACAAAGAAAAAGTAGTTGTTTGTAACTGTAGATTCTGTTTTGTATTCAGATTAAGCCATTTGTGGCTTCCTCATGTAGGTTTTGTGTAAACAGAAATGGGAGTTAGTCTGGGTTGCCCTGCACTAGCATGTGGAGACCATCATTCTCTGTGGCTTGCTCCTCGGCCCTGTTGGCGTGGCCTGCAGGGTCTTCCTCTACCTTGTAACTGAGGAGCCACAGGGCCTCCCACCACGGGACCAAGGGCTCTCACAGCGCAAGGAGACCTTGGTGGGAAGGATCTGTAGCACAGGAAAACGCCATTTGTTCTTTCTCTTCCCTGCCTTACTAACTGTGCACTCATTCTTGAAGAGAAGGAGGATGGGTCACCACGCCAATCCAGCTTGGCTGTGAGCAGTGAGCCGGGGTGTGAACCAGCTCATGCTGGGCGCTCTGCTCTGCGCATCGCAGCAGTGGCTTCAGTGTCTGTTCTGGACCCACCGCCTCTTTGCCACCCTGCCATCGCCCTCTCGCGGGTCACCCTTGGCCTCAGCCTCTTTGCCTTGCTTGCTGGTCATCGAAGGCAGGAACAGCTGGAGGGATGGAGGGGGCTGGTGGTCTCTGTGGTCCTTCAATGTATCTATTTCTGTGGCCGAGGGAGGGATCCATGCCCATTTGTGGCTGCCAGGGCTCTAGAGCAGGAGGGGCTCCCAGGCAGGAGAGCACCAGTCTGAGGGGCTCTGGGCCCTGTCTGACTCTTGGGGCTGTTTGCTGGCCAGTGGGGTCATCCCGGTGCATCCTGCCTTCTGTGCGAGGCCCTTATTTCCTGCTACCCTGTGTGTTATGCTCTGAGATTTCTTCCCTGCTCAGGTTCTTTTCTTTTTTTTTTTTTTTTT
>NW_004955540.1:2058967-2110600 GCF_000276665.1 Chinchilla lanigera | reverse complement strand
TCTGGTACCGGGAACCGAACTCACGACCTTGCGCTTGCCAGGCAGGCGCTTTTGCCGCTGAGCTAAATCCCCAGCCCCTTAGGTTCTTTTCTTTTGTTGTTCTGCTCCGTGTCTTTTTGGTCCTTGTTGTTTTGTCCCCTAACATTCTATATGGGCAGAAGTCAGTGTGGAATTTGGAACAAAATAGCAAATCTATACCTGTAGTATACCTCACCTTCCTGTGATTCCATTACCTTATCAGTAAAGTGGGGATGATAGAGTTTTACAAGCTTGTCAGGATTAAATGAGCAAAACACTTAGAATAGTGTTCTGCCTGTGGTTAGTGCTTAAAACATGTTAACTGTCATCTTATCAAAGGAGTGTAGTATTTGGGAACAATCCCCCAAATTAATTTAAATGAAATTTAGTTTACAGGGAGGGGTTTGTTAATCCCATGATATCGAAAGCAGAGCACCAAAATCATGTTTTTGAATAGCAGGAGGCACTGCAGACAGGGAATAAGATACAGACAAGAATCCGTACATGTTGCCTTCCTTATTAGAAATAAAAGGTACAAATTGACGTTAGGGGATTCACAGCTCAGCAGCTGACACCCTTAGTGACCCGGCAGCCGCACCCTGTGCTATACTAGGAGGTCAGCGTTCAGCAGAGGCTCTGAGGGCCTCTAGAGGAGTGTGAGAAGGGCACACACGGAGCAGCTTGAGAACAAGCCGAGGTTGGGTCTGTCTGCAGGAGGCATGGTCTGCCCTGTAGGTTGTGTGGGGTTTTCTTTCCTGTCTTCTCTCTTAGTCTAGGAATGAACTGAGCCTGCACAGACTTTCGCCTGTCGGGCTGCCAGCCTCTCTGGGCTGCATGTGGGGATTTGGGCTCCTCCTTCATGCCTGGGTGCAGCAGTGAGCGGAGCTGGATCTGGATGCTATGGGCCTCCTTAGACTTCACGTCGGCTAGAAGGTCATCTTCCTGCCCTGTCTCTGAGATATTAATGTAGAGAAAGCGGGCCTGTTTTTCCTAACAGGGTATTTACCACGTGGCTGGTTAGACAATAGGTGGTGACTCTGACCACGGAGACTTGAAAAGGGCTTCTGATCAGAAGAAACCAAGCAGCCTCTTCTGGCCCTCGTACTGGTTAGTAGGGGAGGCATTTGGTTTCAGTTACGACACCACGCAAAGCGTGGCGAGCTCTGGGCTGTCCTTTGTAAGATGCTAAAGCCAAACAAATGTGCAGATGGAGTATGTTCAAATCTGCAAGGAAATTACCTTTTGGGTTTTTAGAAAGCCTGGAATATTAAAATGGAACCGTTAGCCCAGGGCCTAAGAAAATTGGCTGGACAAAGACAAGATTATAATACAAATTGGAAAGAAACTCGTTTATGTTTTTGGTGCTGGACTTTCGTCAGCCAAAACATGACTTGTCACGTTTTATAACACAGGAGGTTGGACATGACCAGTAGCTGTTTTGCTAGAGAGTATGTTTTTCTTTAGGTGTGGTTTCAGGTGAGATCTGTTGCAGTATGTTTAGTTCACTTGCCTTGTATAGCTGTTGAAAGACATGTCTAACTTATGTCCTACTTGGGCTTTTAGACATCTTCATTTCTATATCGAAAACATTTTGCAGCTTATGGTTATTTACCTTTTGTCTGTTCATTTGTTTGTTTCCTTCTCAGGAAAATAAAGCAACCAATATAGACCACTTGACCACCGTGCTCTACCTCCAGCTTGGCATCTGTTCAAGTTGGCCAAACTTGGAGAAAACTATCTCCTGCCTGCAGAAGCTGATTGCGTTGCATCCATTTAATCCTTGGACCTGGGGCAAGTTGGCAGAGGCTTACCTGAGTCTGGGGCCAGCTCTTTCGGCTTCATTTGCATCACCTCAGAGACAGAACGGTTTCGCCTCTAGTGACAAAACTATCAAATCCACCTTTCCACCTTCAGGAAGAGACTGTCTTTTGTGTTTTCCTGAAACCTTGCCTGAGAGCTGTGTACTTTCCATGGAAGCAAGAAGCAGTAAAAGCCAGAAACACGAGAACACTCTGAAAAGTATTCCAAGCTGTATGGCAGGAAAGAGAGGGACCATGTTGCCGGAGACCCAGATGAAAGCGTGCGCCTCTTTGATTCGAGCCAGGTAAACAACGTGGGCATGGCACTGCGTGGGAGTTGAGCAGGGAAAAGGGTTACTTTTTCTCAGATTAAGCTTTGAGAGTTTCTAGGCTGGGCACTTGGTACTTGGTTTTGAATTTTTCTCAGGACCTAGACAGAACCCTTTGAACTTGTGTCACTCAATGTGTAGGATTTAGAAACACTGTATTTGCTGAGGAATACAACCATGTCAGTGCTGAGGGTAGAATGTTAGAACTGGAGTACACTGAGAAATTAGGAAAAGAAAATGTATAAAGCATTAAAAAGGGAACAGAAGCTGCTTTAGAGAAGGCATTTTTTGCTCGTATATCCTGTAGAATCTGAAGAAGTCTGCTCTTGTTTGACTTGCTGATATTGTGAATAAGCGGTACTTAATTCATTCCACAGAAGACTCCCGTGCTTTGCCCTTAGGCCAGTGATGGTGAAACTTTTAGAGACCAAGTGCCCAAACTGTAACCCCAAACCCACTTATTTTTCTCAAAGTGCCAACACTGCAATTAAACCTGAATACTGAAGTTTTAGTTTAGAAAAAGCAACGTTACCTGATGCTCAACTGCTAGGCGACTTTGCCCATGTGCAACAGAGAGGGCTATGCGTGCTCACCCGAGCACGAGTGCCATAGGTTCACCACCATTGCCCATGTGCTCCAAGAACTTTGGGTCCTTACAGGGTATGAATTTGAGGAAAGGCTGGAAAAATACACTTGACCAGTTCTATAACTTAAAAGAGAAAAACAGACACTTTCATGAAAACATAGAGATTATTTTTAACTCTGGAGAATTCCAGAAATAGTGATAGTAAGGCTTAACTAAGAAATGGCAGATATTAAAATTTGTCAGGTGATTATTTGGCATTCATTCTGTCACTTTTATTTAAAAACACATGTACCAGGCCCTTGGTTGGTGCTAGAATCATAAAGATCATTTAAAAAAAAAAAGCAGTTCTCTCCTTTCACTGTTCACTGCATAGGGAAACTAGATGTCCAGTGGTGACTGGCATATGGGCACTAAACAGCCTGTCACTGTTGAGTGGGGTTTGTTTGGACCAATGCAAGGAGCTGTGGGGCAGGCAGGCGGGTGCCTTTACAGGAGACAAGTGTGGTGCCAGGGAGAAACACTACTGACGCTGAGTACTAGGTGCTCTGTATACATTATTTCATCCTAATCTTCACAACTCTCTGGGGCACATATTGGGACCCCACTTTATAGGCTAGGGAGCTGTTAAAATCACTCCCACAGTGGCACGGCTATGAAGACCGAGGCCAGTGCTGTCTTGCTCCCTTGAAAAGGAAATTCCCACAATGAGGAAAGCAGGCAAAGTGGAAGCCAGGTGCGGCCTGTACGGCTGGAGAAGCAGGTACAGAGCAGTCGCACTGTCTGGTGGCAAGAGCACCAGGACTCCAGGAGGCAGAGGAAGCAGGAGGCGGGACTTTGGATCAGATCTGATTTGGGAGAACTTTGTGCACGTGGATGATCAGCAAACAAGCCTGGATTGTTCTGCTTGACAGCCGCCCGATCAAGTACGAATTACCCGAGCTCTTGGTCTCCACATGCCTCATCCTGACAGGTGGCAGAATGGCAACTCCTGCTTTGAGGGGCTGTGGAATTGGAGCATCTAAAGTTCTCACTCTGTGGCATCATGTATGGTAGGCACTTGGAAAATATTAGCTGTTAACCAGGTGTGGTGGCACACAACTGTAATCCCAAAACTAGGGAGGCAGAGGCAGCAGGATCATTGTGAATTAGAGGCCAGCCTGGGCTACAAAGTGAGCTCAAAGGCAGCCTGAACTGCACAGGGAGACTCTGTCTCAAAAAGACAAAAAAAATAATGTTAGCTGGTAGTCCTTTCATTATTTTGTTTTATTACTAGCATAGCACATGAGGTACCATTGTCAAGGGTTTGGCCCTTGTGCTGAAGGCCTGAAAAGTCAGTGCAGGCTTCGCTTGCTGGAGTGATATGACCAAGGCTGCCATGCAGAGGGAGACCCAGTAGCTGGGATGCTGTGTGGAAGGAGGAACAGCAGTAAAGAGCCGTGGTGTGGTGATGGGTTCTGACCCAGCAAAGTCAGCAGCAAGAGGGGTATCTATGTAGTGTGGAGTAGACGGGACCTGTGACTGGTGATGGTGTGTGAAGGATGGTGGCCGGGAGGGGGCAGAGACTGAAGACTCCAGGGCGAGGGTGAGGTGGAGCGCTCAGGCTGCTGAGCAGGGCGGATCTGGGGCAGAGGAGCAGTTTACCTGGTGTGCCAAGGGGCTCTGGGTGCCTTTGTGACAGCCAGCCAGAGCTCTCCATCAGGAAATAGGAGTTACGTTGAGAAGAAGGAAGTGGGAGCTGAGGCAGTGTTGGGAGGGAGAGCAGCAGTCAGGAAGGCTTTGAGAGGGAGGAGGTCTTTTGTGACTGTTGAGGAAGCAGTTCCACTCCGCACGTGGAATGACCAGGCCACTTGCGAAGAGGTGAGAGTTGAGGAATGACGAACATACGACAGAAGGAGAAAGGATAAGCCATGCTTCTCAGTAACTTGCAGAGCAGAGGAGGAAAGCCAGTGGGGAGGTCACATGTGTAACTGCTTTGCTCACTAGGACCTGCTCCTTCAGAAAACTGTGACACCAGGAGTTCCGCGTGTCAGTCTGTTTGCTGTTGCTGTAACACAACACCACAGACCGGGACATTTACCCAGAAAAGAAATTTATCTCACCCAGTTTGGGAGGTGGGATGTCTAAGATCAAGCTGCCAGGTGCTGCTGAGGGCTTTCCTACCACACCTGGCATGGAGAGGGCTTCGCACGGGGAGGGAGCATGTGTGCCCTGAAGAACTGAGGGAGCACACCCTTTCATCCGGAACTTACTCCTGAACTGGCATTAACCTGTCCTGTGCATCACCCTTAAAAGTCGCAGCTCAGGGCTGGGGATTTAGCTCAATGGCACAGCGCCTGCCTGGCAAGTGCAAGGTCATGAGTTCAGTTCCCAGTACCGGAAAAAAAACAAAAACAAAAAAAAGTTACAGCTCTCTGTACCATCATAACAGCAGTGAAGTTCCAACCTGAGTTTGGAGAGGACATACGGATGCTAGCAGCACTTCTTCGCAAGCAGGGAGGTGTGAGCTGCCCTCCCTGGAGGTGCTGGGGGGCCACAGGGAGCCAGTCGAGCTAGTTCTTGTGTCAGGATCTCCTTCCATGGCCAGGCCTTTTCTCTCAGAGTCTCCCTCCTGTCCCTTGTCAGTAAGGTCTGGGTTGGGCAGTAGTTCAGGAAACCTTCCCGAAGAGACACTGCATCCCTCGCCCTTGAATTATTTTTTCATAGCACTTGTCACTCACTGCCTAAAATTAATCTCTTTTTCTTCCTCCCTCCTTTCCTCCCCACCACCTCCTTTCCTTTCCCCTTCCTCCCCATCTGTTTTCTTCTTTCTTATACTGAGGATTGACCCACACTGAGCTACATCTCCAGCCTTTTTTATTTTCTATTTTGGGACCGGTCTTACGAAGTTGTGCAGGCTGGGCGCAAACCTGGAATCCTCCTAACTCAGCCTCCCAGGGTGCTGGGATCCCAGGTGTGTGGCACTTTGCCCAGCCACTGCCTGAAATTCTTTCTCTCTGATCTCTCTCCTTCCATCCTGTGAGGCAGGGAGCTTGCTCTTGCTCTCGTTCTTGCTCTTGCTCGGCAGTCTCTCTTGGCTCCTGGAGCTGAGCATTCCTCTGCGGAAGTGAGGGAACCAGACAGCTGAGCGCCTCTGGAAGTGGCAGCTGGGGCCAGTTAGGCCTGAGTGCAATTGGAAAACTCTGTACCCTCACAGCAGCGGGAAGGAGGCAAGGAGGGCAGGAGGGAAGAGGCAGGAGAGGCGGATGAGGTTGAGGACCCTGACGAGGACAGAGGGTCCTCAGAGGTTTGGCACTACTTTGGGTGACAGGGTGTGCTGGCGAAGCTGGCCAGTCCTTGAGCTCCAGTTGCATTGAGTTCAGGGAATGCAAGGGTCGTAGAGCCTAGGCTTGGAAGGAGCAAATCCGGATGCTTGTATAGGGGACTGAGTGAAAGCTTTTCACTCTGACTTCTATGATTTCAGGCTCTTACCTTCTACCAGAAACATGTTTGCAAGGCCACTCCCTGCGATCTTTTGAGAATTTGGTTCTGCCAGATGTGTGTGTATAGGTGGGGGTTTCTTGGGAGCAGAGTCTCCAGGATCAAGAGGGGGCTGGGGGTTGGGGTGCGGTGCCTCTGTCACCTGATGGCCTCAGCCCCGCTCCCAGCCCAGTGTGGCCAAGCCCTTGCTGCCCTTCTGCCTCAGAGCTGCACATGGGCCTTTTGGGCTTTGCAGGCTTTTGCTTCAGCTTACCCAGTCTCAGCAGACGTCGTTTGCTTTGGAGAAGAACTTACGGACTCAGCAGGAAATTGAAGACAAAATGAGAGAGTTCCACTTCCAAGAGGACACTCTGCTGTGGATCGCTGAGGTGAGTGAGACCCCTTGGGTTCCTGTGAAACAGGCCTGACAATATTTCTTCTGGCTCCAGTAACAGTTTTTTAAGAAACCAAGCCAAACCTCATCTGCAGGACTTCTGCCTGATTCTGTCTGGTGTCCTGATGCTCAGCACATGCCAAAGCGGCTTCTTCATGGGCAGTGCCTGCAGCGTGCTCGGGGCAGCGCTGCGCTTGCTCAGAGCTGCCTTTTGGTGAGAGAGTCTCTGCGAAGTGCTCAGATGTGCCCGCCGTTTCCTGTACCTTCCCTCTAGTTGCCCTCGGGACGGCACAGCCACTCGCTCGCTCGTGCAGATAGGTGGTGCTGGGACCGAGGCTGTGCCGGCTGAGGTCAGATCTTAGGGCAGAGCTGGCCGTAGCCAGGCGGGCCAGCTGAGTCCAGCTTCCTTGGCTCTCCTGCGCATGGGTTCAAGGGCTATGGAGAAATGAAAATGCCATTTCAAGACCTTTAGTAGCTTTTTTTAGTCTGGCTTTTTATGAAGTATACTGTTGAAGTTTCTTAAGATGTCTTTTGGATATGTATATCTTTCCTAAATTAAGATTTACTTCCCACGTATTAGAAAGTCATGGTAGACTTTTAGGCTGTTTATGCCACTCCCCTTCACCGTTGAGATCTGGCAGTAGGGCTTTCCCCTGGGAGCGACTGTTGCCTGTATCCATCCTGATGGCACTCTTCCCAGCAGCACGGGAGTCCACCTGCGCAGGCTCCTCCCTCTCCCGGGCTGCACTGCCTGGGCCCCTTTCCCTGCCTCAGGCCCTTGTTTTCCTGGCCACTCCTGGGCCTTTGTAACTTGCTGCTCTTTCCCTGTCGCAGAAGCTTGCTGGGCTTCTTCTGGCCTGTTTTCCTGTCTCTTCCTGGCACTTCACATGTTGGCCTTTCACGTGTGACCCCCTCTCCCCTCCTTGGAGGCTTTGCTGCTGTTTCCCTCCTGTATCTCTTCCATGTGCTTTAATGCTGTCCTTTTGTTGTTTATGTCACTTTTATAAGTTTTCCTTTTAACTCTGTTTTTACTCTGAGTATACATACCTTATAGATTGTACGTGTAGATAGTGTATTTGCCTTTCTGTGCTCGTTCTAACGGACAGTGAGGGGGCCATCCCACTCGCAGTGTTGTCCTGCCATCGTCGTGGCATCTCCACTCGCCCTCCCCCCAACATTGCTGTCCCCATCATGCAGT
Organism: Chinchilla lanigera; assembly: GCF_000276665.1. Classification (NCBI taxonomy): domain Eukaryota; kingdom Metazoa; phylum Chordata; class Mammalia; order Rodentia; family Chinchillidae; genus Chinchilla; species Chinchilla lanigera. The sequence continues at coordinate 2,102,820 of NW_004955540.1, read as the reverse complement.
ACCTTCCTGTCCCCCTCCCACCTCCCTAGGGACCCATTGCTCTGTCTCTACAAATTTGCCTATTTTTTGATGTTTAAAATAAGTGGCCGGGAGTGGTGGAGCATGCCTTGTAGTTCAAGCACTCAGGAGGCTGAGGCAGGAGGGTCACTACAATTTCAAGGCCAGCCTGGGCTACACAGTGAGTTCAAGGCCAGCCTGAGCTACTACTCAAGATCCTGTCTTTAGGGGGCTGGGGATTTAGCTCAGTGGCACAGCATCTGCCTGGCAAATGCGAGGTCGTGAATTCGATTATCGGTACCAGAAAAAACACCAAAAAAAAAAAAAAAGAAAAGAAAAACGACGCTGTCTTTAGAAAAAATTGGAAGTATCCAGAATTGAACCTTTTGTGCCTGGCTTATTTTGTTTTATTTTATTTTATTTAGTACATTGTTTTCAAGATTCATCCATGTGGTAGCCTGTCTCAAAACTTCATTCCTTTTCATAGCAGAGTAGTATTCATATGCTGCATATATATAGCCATATTTATTTATTCATTTGCTGATGACCCAGATTGTTTCTACTGTTTGGATGTTGTAAAAATGCTACTTTGAAGAATAGCATTCATGTATGTTTGAATCTCTGTTTTTATTTTACTTTTTTTGTATCTATCTAGGAGTGAAATTGCTTTTCTGGAAGTGCTGAACCATACATTAGAATAGTTACCTAATGTATGACATGGGCATGACCCTGTACCCTTAAACATTATTTGAGTACATAATTTTTATTGGTTGGATGGTAGTCCAGCTTTTTTAGATTAACTATAGCTTACTAGTTTATTCCCCATGTTGAACACTTAATAAATATTTAGTACCTATTTTAATAAGTCCTTGCAAAATTATCAGTGTATATGTTCATACCTTTTAGATGACTGGAAGTAGAATTACTGAATTAAAATATTTAAAAATATGAACATTTTCTTTTTCTTTTTTTACTTTTTTCTTTTTTGGTACCTGGAATCAAACTCAGGGCCTTGCGCTTGCCAGGCAGGTGCTGCGCTCCTGAGCTAAATCCCTGGCCCTAAAATATGAACATTTTAAAGACTTGAGGCACATTTCCAAATTGTCATTCAGAAGGTTGGTTCAGTTTGCATATCCTTGGGCTCTGTGTGAGAGAGAGCACTGGTTTCCCTAGCCGAGTCTTACATAGTAGGTTGAACCATTTGAAATTGCCTGTATTCAGTTATTTTAACCTACAAAAGCAGCAGTTTTGTATAACACAACTTATTTCTTCTTTAAATTTGCAATTTGGTAGATAAACAGATTGTATTTTTAGTATTAATGTTTGCTTGGGTAACTGTTAAGCTGAATAATTTTTTCATATGTTTTTGGCCATTTGTATTTTGTGAGATGGCTAATTATGTTTTTCTTTATTTCTGTTTTTCTTAGTAATTTTTAGGAGCCTTTTCAATATGAGACTTACTTTCCTTTTAGTATTGTAGTATTTTTCTGAGTTTTACTTTTTTTTTTATTTTTTATTTTTTTATTTTTTTTGGTTTTTCTCTGGTACCAGGAACCGAACTCACGACCTTGCTCTTGCCAGGCAGGCCCTTTGCTGCTGAGCTAAATCCCCAGCCCCGAGTTTTACTTTTTGACACTATGGAAGTTTTAAATTTTTATATTACCAAACGTTTTGGCAGGATTTTTTGACACCTATGAATATTGTATTTGTTTATTCCTCTTTTTGGAATTGCTTTGTTTGGCTATTACTATTATTCAATTCTCTATTTTTATTTTATTTTAACATTAGATTTTAGCTGGGGATTTAGCTCAGCCGCACAGCACCTCCCTGACAAGTGCAAGGTCGTGAGTTCGATGCCTGGTACCGGAAGAAAAAAACAACAAAAATACATTAGATTTTATTCGTACATTTTAGATATACATGATGCTCGCATTCATCATAGCAATTCTCTGTTTTTAAAGAAAGACTTTTTTGGTGTTTTACCCAGCACTTAAAAATACTGCATTTCATTGACTGCAAGAAGTCCTCAATTGTAAGACACATCGTTTGATGTGGCAGTAAAAGGTGAGATGCTTTCACACCATGACATGCTACTGGTTGTACTGTACATCTTGATTTTAGAGATGTTGAAATACAAAGGCAAGTGTCTTTGAACCGATGAAATACCATTATTTAGTAAATTCTCTACATCTCATTGGCAATTTCCTTTAAAAAAAAAACGTGATCTGTGAAGATTCAGACTCAGTAGGAATGCTGTTTTGCGTGTGCTTCTAATTAGCATTTCTGTGAACACACTGGCTGTGCAGGTTTGCAGGCACCTTAGACATCCGTCCAGGGGGTGTGACTAGCAGATCCCCTCTGTGGCATCTCTGCAAGACAGCTACATAACCACTTGTACTGAATGTTATGAAATGTTGGAAACGGAAGTGAGCACTTAGTTCACTGTCATTACCAAAGGTGGGCTTTGTGGGTTCGGGTATAGGCTTTGTGGGACCTGCCCTGCCAACTTGAGGGACTGACTGTGGTCCTGTGGGCCAGGTTCTGCCCAGCAGGGAGAAGTATTGACCTTCCTTGGGTAAACGTGCCAGTTAGGTCCCCAAGATTGCTTTGGTTTTGGAGCTTGTTCTGGGTCAGGAAAGGGTGTGTCCAGCTACGGTCCTTGCTGTTTGATTGTTTGCTGCTGTTGACTTCTTTGGGGAACTCGTAGGAAAGAGGATCTATGCCCCCCGACATGCTGCAGTCACAGACTTGGGTACCAAAGTCCAACTAAGTGCTCCTGGAGACCGGATGGTGCTGTCACCACATGAGGACTTCAGGGATTCTTTTTGTTTTTTAAATATTCATTTTTTTTTAAAGTGTGCAAATCAGTATTTTTAACCTATGTATAGTTGTGTAGATATGACTAATTCTTGAATCTAGTTTTTGAACGTTTCCATCCCCTCCCTGACTCCCAAGTGAAGCCCTGCCCAGTTACCTTGCCTCCCGCTTCTTAGCCCTATGACCACCGCCTCCTTCCATGTGGGTCTGCCTCGCCTGGACATTTCATGTAACTGGGGCCAGACAAGAGGTGGCCTGGTGTGACTGGCCACCTTTGGAGCCCACTACCATCAAGTTTGTGAGCTGTCTGTGTTGTGATGTGTACTGGCCCTTCATTCCTTTTTGGTGCTGCCTGACACGCCGTTTCTGGGTAGACCACGCTGTATGTGTCCATGCTTTTGCGTCCACCAGTAGGGGAGTGCTGCTGCCGTGGACATTGGAGAAAAGTGTTCATGTGTTCATGTAGGTTCATCCCTCTTGGGTGGGTTCTTAGCATTGGGTGGCTGGGTCCTGTGGTGTTGAGGTGGTTAACGTCTTGAGGAACGGCCCACGCTTTTCCAAAGTGGCTGCACCATTTTTATCACCATCTGCAGTGTGGTTTGTGTGTTTCTTGGCTATTTTTTAGTACATGTTTATAGTACGTACTGCTTATGTTCCTGGTGTGTGTACATAACACATCTTAATTCTTTTTTCATCCCCTTCCCAACCCCTCCTTTCCCCTCTGCATCTCTTCATCCCCTTCCCATTTAAGAAAGATCTATCTCCTTACTCCCTACTATCTATCCTTTATTTTACTCTTTATTTATATTTTGGATTTCTTATATTAGAGAAACCATGTAATATTTAAGCTTGGGTGTCTGATGTATTTCGTGTAACATCGTGCTCTCAAGGTGCACCCATTTTCCTCCACATGAGTCAAGTTTGTCTTTCTCTATGGCAGAGTAGTACTCCATTGTGTAAGTGCCACATTTTTTAAATCCAGCCATCTGTCGATGGACATATAGGCTGCTTCAAGGATTTAGCTATTATGAATTATGTTGCTATACCCATGAAAATGCATGGATCACTGTAATGTGATGTCTTTAACTCTTTTGGGAAGATAACTAGAAAAGAAATATCTGGGTTAAATGGAATTTCAAGTTTCAGTTTTTAGAGGAGTCGCCATACTGATTTCCATAGTGACTATACCAGTTTACATTACCACCAACAATGTTCCTTTTCCCCTGCAACCTTGGCAGCATTTATTATTATTATTATTTTTTTAGCACTTATTATTTGATTTTTTGGTGATAGCCATTCTTTTAGGGGTGAGATAGACTCTCAGTGCAGTGTTATTTTAATTTTCAACTTTCTAATGGCCAGTGATGTTGAGCATTTTTTCACCTGTCTGTTGGCCATCTGTACCACTTCTGAGAAGTGTCTGTTCATTTCATTTGCCTGCTTTCTTTCACTCGGAAACAGGAGAGGGAAAACACAGGGCAGTTTATATATGTGACCCTTGGGTAACAACTGTTTGTTTGTTTATTTATTTTTGGGATTGGTATTGGGAATTGAACTCAGGGCTCCTCTGTGCTAAACAAGCGCTCTACCCCTGAGCTATATCTCTAACCTTTTAAAAATTTTTACTTTTGAAGAGGGTCTTACTAAGTTGCCCAGATGGGACCTCGAACTTGCAGCGCTCCTGTCTCAGCTTCCATAGTTTTGGGATTACAGCTGTGCACCATCATGCTTGGCTGTGCTGCCTCTTTTATTGGCACTTTTTTTTCTCTTGCTGCAGGTTATGGGAGAAGATATAGGCCCAGAAAAAATGAAAGACGAAGTTTATGCAGAAGTGAAGAGCAGTGGCCCTGTGGCCCTGACTGGCTTGGTCACTGCCTCCTTGGAAGGATTTGAAGACAAGTGGTTTGGGAAGATCAGAGACCACTTCTGCTCCTTGGAAGGTCACTTGCAAAGTGAGATACAGATTTTGGCCTAGAGGCTATTTAACTACAAATGTCTTACTCTGTATTAACTGTTCTCATTTACTTCAGGTGGCATCTTCTGCTGATCATGGCAAATTGTGAATTAAAAAAGGATTCTTTATGTTTTGTAAAAATGGCTTCTCTCCCAGGTTATTTTCTTTTGAGATTTTTGTAGTCCTTGTCAGTATTATATGTTACTTAGGTTTACTATGCATTTAGAAAATCCCTGTTGGGAACCTGTGTAAAGGAGGCTTTAAGATTATCATCTAAAAACAGTTACCATGTTACAGCCAGCATTGTAGTAAACCACATTTTTCAAGTAAATTCATCAGGAATGACCACGAATGTTGAATTGTGAGAATTCACCATGTCTCAGAAGGGTGTGGCTGGAACACAGTGGGCCTGAGAATTTGCCTTACTTGTGCACTAACAGGTTGGCTGTCACCATTTCCTGTGAGCTGGCACAGACAGGAGACTCCTGGGTCAGAAACAAAGGAACTTGTGACTCAGGCATTACAGGCTTCAGTGTCTGCACCAGCTCTTCTTGCCTCTGTGTCCCTGGGCGGTGGTGCCCGTGGACACACACCATGAGTGAGTGTCACTACGTCCTGTGAGGTACATGAGTGGCTTGCTGTGTGTTAGGAAGGCAGCTCTGGGTTGGGAGTCCGGTGGGCAGTAAGCATCCTCGCCTCTGATTTGTCTTGGGGGCTGTTTGCTACACACATGTCCCTGAGGAGGGCCTGAGCACCGTCCTGAGTGTGAGGATACGTAGACCCAGGAGAGACTTGAGGAGTGCTGTCACACGTCACAGTCTGTCACCTCATCTTCAGATGCAGAGGCCTCACCTTCCTCAGCAAATGATTTGGGACGGAAGAGGAGGGCTGGAGGAGCCCCCTGTAGGTGGAATTAACGACAAACCCAAACTCACTGTGTGTCCTGCGCAGCTTTTATGCCATCTTGCTCAGCAGAGGACAGGTTGCAGTGCAGGGCAGAGAGATCTGAGGATTTCCGTTCCACATGCTTGCTGTGTGCTTCACCTTCCCCATTAGCCGTCCCCACATAGGCTGACGGTTTATAGTTTGACCACTCTGTTAGCAAGTTTGTTAGCATAACTAGCAACTGCAGTTTACTCTTTCATCTTTAATAGAAAACAAAAGACTGTACAGTTAATAGGCATTTTGATTTTAGGAGATGTGAGCAACTCTGACAGTCCCTCAGCAGCTCCCGGTACCTCCCATCCTTCCACCACTGCCCTCACTGACAGAGCTCCTGCTCTGTGTCAGGCCCTGTGCAGCAGCTGTGGCGACATGGCTGTCAGGTTTGCAGTCCATTGTGTCACCCTCCAGAGAGGGGCTTGCCCACCTCTCTGTGGTGTGGTTTGGTGGGCCTCAGCTGGAAGTGTCCCGGGGCCTTCACCTGGGACCCCGCGCCCGTCAGACGCCTGAGCCACCTCTGTCCTTCGGGGCTCGGTAGGTGCAGTGTGCTGTGCCCCAGGGACACTCAGTTCCCCGCTTTGGGCTGCCTCCCACCGCTCTCTTCCCACACCGCCCTTTTCACCCTGTAGTTTTCAGTTGCCTGTTTGTTTTCCGTGGGAGACTGTTTTGTAGTCAGGAGCTATGACTGTTGTTTGCATTTGTATCCCCAGAGCAGACACTACTTGTTGAAAGGCATTGCTGAACTAACTGCCCAGTGTCTGCTCGAGGGTCCGATGTGGCTCCCAGGCAGTCCCAGGCAGCACCCCCTATCCCTCACCCATGCATCTAGGCTTCCTAGAAATGTCCCCTCTGCTCCTGTCACATCCTGGTTCCGTGCCGGCCGCGCCCATGCTTGTGCTCTTAGCTCCCCGGCTTTTCTCCCAGGGCCTTTGTGGTCTTCACAGGCCTGTCCACCTCCGCTCCTGCAGGCCCCCGCTGCCTGATGTCGTGCAGGAGGGAGGTGCCCAGGGGGCAGCACCTCTGCGTTTTGTCACACTCGTGTCATCACTATCATTTCCGGCATGGAGGCTGCCCGAGGTAGTTGGGCGATGGTGTGAAGCTGCTTCTCAGGCCTGACTGCTCAGATGCCGCTGCACTCGGCAGGGAGTGAGTCACTGGCTCTGGCCCTGTCACTTCTTGGGCTCCTCAGGTTCGCTTCAGCCGAGCCCTTTGGCCGTCCTTTCCCTCGCCCCTGTGACCCCCCACCCAGCTGCCCAAGTTCTCAGCCGGCCTCTGTCAGGTAGGGTGTTCCTGACCCCTGGACCTGTTAGGTCTCTGCCTGGGGTGCAGGTTCTCGTGCTGTTTAAAGTGCTGCTGGGAACTGTAATGACATAGGTGTGTGACCCTGTGCTGTCTCTCTGGTCTGCCTTCATTGGTGCCGCTCAGGAACATGCCATGCCCAGCACCTGCTCCCCACTGCAGCCTCGGGCCCTGGGGGTCAGCCTGAACAGGCAGGCGAGGGCCTGGCTCTGTAAAGTCCACCGCCAACACCACAGATGTCTGCCACTGCCTGGACAGGGCAGCGTTTCCCACAGGTAGCCTTCACGTTAGGAAAGCCTAGGTCAAAAGCGTTACAAAATGAATCCAAAACCACTGTTTAAAAACAATTGTTTTTTTTTTTTTTTTTTTGTCTTTTTGAGACAAGGTCTCACTATGCAGTCCACGCTGGCCTTGAGCTCACTTTGTAGCCCAGGCTGGTCTCCAACTCAGAACGATACTCCTGCCTCAGCCTCCCAAGTGCTGGGATTACAGAGTTCTGGCATTACAGGCATGTGCCACCACGCCCGGCCTAAAAACAATTGTTTTCGCTGCCTTTGATGTTTAATGTATGAAAGCAGTGGATATTCTGTTGTTCAAGGCTCTAATAAAAAATAACAAAAGCCAAAACCAAGCTGGACAGCAAACAAAAGGGGTGAACTGAAGAAGCTGGAACTCGGACACGGCCGTGTGTGCGGCTAGGTCAGGCGCCGTGGTGCACGCTCAGGCCTCGCTTGGGTGGTGTCGACCTGGGACACAGACATGAAACGCCGGGGCCAGGAGAGCGACAGGCCAAGAATGTCAGCTCTAGTACTGTGTTCCCAAGGTACAGCAACTGGGAGACTTGTCTTTCTTTCTTTTTTCTTTCAGTAGTAGGGATTGAACCCAAGGCCTCCACACTGAGCTACATTTCCCCCTTTTACTTTTTATTTTGAGATGGGTTAAATCACTAAGTTGCCAGCAGAGTGGGAGAGATATTTTTCGTATCCATTTCTCTTTTTCTTTCTTTTTCTCCTCCTCATCTTCCTCCTCTGCACAGGCACAGCGTGCTTTTGCCGCCTGAAGCTTTGGTGTTGTGAGCCCTACTTTGGGCTGCTAGTCACTGCTGTGCCCTCCCTTCGCAGGAATGGCCCTCATTAACCCTGGGGTCCTGGCAGCCATTTTGGACTCAAGAGCCCTAACCCTTGGGGAGTCGAGGACAGTGACCTGACCCAAGCTGGCCAATCAGTTTCTCTTGGGGGTTCAGAAATGCAGTTCTTTTTTTTTTTTTGGTACTGGGACTTGAACTCACAGAAATACAATTCTTGAGTATGTGAACCTAGCAGACTCAGGGGCTGTGATTTGCCAAGTAGACAGAAGAGCAGGTCTGCAGGAGAGACAAAATGAGAGATCCCCAGAGGGGCAGAGGGCAGCTGTCTGCTTTGCTACTTCCTGTTCTCAGGCTTGCTCAGCTGGCGGGAGGGGGTGTTTCTGAGAATTCCACAAGAAACCCTTAAGTATGTCAGGCAGAATTATGTCTGGTTCACCTCCTAATCCCCAGAGCCACAAGTAAACTAGGATCCCTGGCAAAGGAGTTGTGGTTGTTAATCAGCTGACTTGGGGAAATTTCCTGTGGGCCAGGTGGACCTGAGGCAATCATTAGGGTCTTTAAAAATGCACAGTGGTGGCAGATGGATGAGGAAGAGGTTGTGTTCTTAGTTTCAAAGATCGGAATGTGACCACGAGCCAGGTCTGTAGAAACTAGAAGAGGCAAGGAGACTTGACACCTGTAGGCATTTGGGAGCCAAGGCCACCAACCTGGGCCCATTGTCCGGCCCAGGGCTACTGTGTTCTGGAAGAGCAGCCGCTGGAAGTAAGCCCTGCCTGCGGGCAGAGAACCCGCACATGGAATGTGGCTGCTGCAGCTGGAGCCTGGCTGATTGCGCTCAGCTGTCAGCTGTCTCCTTGCAGGGCTGGAGAGGGAGGGGTCGACACCTGATCCAGTGCTTGGAGAAGGGCAGCCACCGGGGCCGGGAGGAGCAGCTGGGGCCCCTCTGGCGTCTTAGCCTCTGTGGGAGGCTTGCCTGTCAGGCAAGTGAGCCCCACAGATTCCTTGGGTGAAGCCCCAGCTCCTCGTATTTGGACGTGGTGCCTTTAATTCCCAGGACCAAAGTTTGTATTAGGCTCTCCCTAGAAACAGCCACCAATGAGACAGGTGGGTAGAGGGCAGATAGGAAGGAACTGGCTCGTGTGACTGTGGAGGTTGCCAGGCTCATGTGTGCAGGGTGAGCCAGCGAACTGGAGGTCTCCTGAGAGCCCATGGTGTGCTTTCTGCCTGAAGGCTGAAGGCTCAAGAGCAGAGGGGCTGGTATCTCAGGTCGTGTCTGAGGCAGGAAAGGAATGGGTCTGAGCTGAAGGTCATCAGGCGGGAGGACTTCTCTCTCCCCCACAGGAAGGCTGATTTCTTATTCCGCTCGGCCATCAGCTGACTGACTGAAGCCCATGTTGGGGAGGGCAAGCTGCTGTCGAGGGGTCAAATGTTAATCTCATCGAGAGACACCTGGAGTAACGTCTGACCAAGTACAGGGCCTCATGGCCCAGTCGTTGACACAGTTGACCATCGTAAGTCCAGCCCTCGTCCACTGGGCACCCGTACACAGCTCCTCAAGCTCCTCATCCAGGCTGATGAGTGTCCTTATTCAAAGAGATTGGAACTCGGGAACAACAGAGGTGAAGGACGCAGAGGGACCCCCCAGCAAGAGGGTGGTCATCTGCAAGGCCAGCAGAGGGCTCTGCGGACCCCGTGTAACCTCAGCCCCAGAACTGAGGAGGTGGCAGCTCCAGAAGCGCACTGCCCTTCGGAATGGAGGACATCTCCCTGAGCAGTCTCACCCACCCCTTCCTTTTCCTCAGCTGCCCGTCTTTACTGGGCCACAGCACTGCCAGGCCTCCAGGTTTGCTCTGCTCATTCCTTCTCATTGCTGAAAAGGCAGGGAGAGGCCTGGTTTGGGCTGTACAGGTGAGACAGGGAAGACGGGCTCCGAGCTGGGGCTGCTTTACTAGTGCCTGCTTCAGTTGGAGCCCCAGGAATCCTCTCCCACCCTGGTCAGTGTAAACCTGCAGAGATGTCCTTGCCTCTTTGGGAGGAGCCTGTGGAGGAGTAGCTTGGCCCTGGCACGGCCACCCTGCCCCCCCTGTGCCACCACCCCTGGGCCTGTGCCCGGGCTGCACCCCACTTTGTTTGCACATCCTCCTTCACCGCCCCCACGGAGGAAGACAGGATGAGCCGGCCGCCCCAAGAAGCAACGTGTTCCCTGAATACACTCAATGGCTGCGCAAAGGGCTGCGTCTCTGCTCACCCATGTTCACATTTCTAATAGCTTTCCACACCCAGCTGCTCTGCAGGAGGCCAAGAAAGTGAGAGGCAGCTCCTCTCTGTCCAGCAGCTCCTGGGCCACGCTCACGTTCTTGGTGTCAGGCCATGGGGAGGCAGGAAGGCTGGGAGAAGACAGGTCTCCTCCCACCCGTGAAGGAGCCCGGGGGTCTGTGTGTCCGGGTCCCCTGAGGGAGCAACACCGTTCACGATGTGCGCATGTATGTGGGGAGCTGTGACCATGCCTGGGACCAGCTGTGACATTGTTGCAGGCCTCCTGAGGTCCCCAGAGAGACGCTGGCTTGGGCTTCTCCAGTGCAGAAGCAGAGACGCAGGTCAGTGTTCTGAGACAGCGTCCAGGAGCGAGACTGTGGTTCTAGTCAATGCTGGCCCCTAATCCTGGGGGTCAGCCCTGGGCCCCCAGAACACCGGCTTGGGAGCTACTTTGGCTGTCCCTTCCACTGGATACAACATGTACCTTTTCACTCTTGTTCCTTCTGGGAGTGATCAAGGAAAGACCCGCCCAGCTGACTCTGGGTTCTCCATGTGGCTGGAGTTGACCCTGGGCCTGGCCATGGGAGGTGCAGGTGCTGGGGAGCTTTGCACTAACAGATACTGTTTAAGGGCATCTCCCAGCAAGCAGGCCCTGCCAAGGCGGTCCGCGGTGATTATATCCTCCATAGAATTAAAGCTGGATGCCACCAGATTTGGCAGGATTTGGAATTTGGCTAAGAACTTGTTCTGACCCACTTCTCGGAGTGGGAAACCACTCCTGGCCCTTGAGGAAATGACATAGTGGCAGTGGGTCCCAGAAGCTGGGTCCCAGAAGTCATTTGTCGGCTGAAGCTGGGTCATGGAGAGAAAAGACCCCACATCTCAGTGGCTTCAGTGACACAGGCTTTTTTCTTGCTCATACTGTGAATCCATTATGCACTGATAGGGGGCCGGTTCTGCTGACTGTGGTCACTCAGGCAGTGGGCTGGTGGAAGAGGGTTCAGCTGGAGGCACCCTCGGTGAGCTGCGCCCAGTCTCCCCAGCCTCTCCCCTGCAGGTTCCCAACCCTTGCACTTTTGCATCACCAGCCCAAGCAGAGTGCACCTGCTGCCCACCGCAGGCCCAGAAGAGTGAGACAGCAAATCTGGCAACAGCCCTGTGATGATATCCAAACCACAGAAGGAACTCTGCTGGGGGGGAGTGGTCCGGAGTGGCTGGGCTGCCCTTGGGCCAGGCCTGGGCCCATAGAAGCCAGGCAGGCCGATGGGACTTGGAACTTGACACTGGGAGTTTGGGCCACTCCAGCAAGCTTTCCTGTCCTGCTGTCACTGTCTCAGCTGACTGTGAAATCCAATTCATACGCTCAGCCTGGCCTGGTAACCACCAGCGTCAGTGGGGAAACACTCAGGATGGGGCTGAGAACACCATCGGGAACCAAAGGGGTAGTGGATTTTTAGTTTTTGTTCTTTTGTAAACATTAAGGAACTAAGAAAACGGCAGGCGCCACTGCCTTTGTCAGAAGCATTAGACACATGGGAACAGGACTGGGTGGGCTGAGGGAGACTTCCTTTTTTTTTTCTTTTTTTTGGTTTTTCTCTGGTACCAGGAACTGAACTCACGACCTTGCGCTTGCCAGGCAGGCGCTTTGCCGCTGAGCTCAATCCCCAGCCCATGAGGGAGACTTCCTTTGCACAGTAGAAGGGCAGTCACACACTGCCCTGCCAGGAATCAGGCGGCCAGGAGGAAGGGCTCCCTGTGCCTCGGCCCTGCCCGCTCTGGCCGCTGGGGTGAAAACGAACAGAGAAGACATCTGCGGAGAGGAGTTGTGGGTGGCCGGGAGGGCAGGCATGGGCCTGGCACCCACCTCCTTCACACCGCACACTGCTCCCCCTCCGGGCTGTGAGGTTAGCCGGCACTTTCCTGCAAGTGAATGCACCCCGGGGCCTGTGAGGGTTCAGTGTGGGTTCCCCGGGGTCTGCGGCTGGCTGCTGTCCAGGGGCAGCTGGACTCTTCCGAGTCATGCGGTGATGCCTTGGGCATGACTGCAGAGCCGTTCCAGACCCTGACTACCCCAGTCCTCGGCCCAGCTCAGATCCCGGGAACTTCAGGCCTGGGCAGGGCTCTGCAGAGCTGGGTCTGCCAACCTGGCCTGTCCCGCTGACTCCCCGACTCCTCAGCTCGCTCCATTCCTGCTGGCTGCGGGTTCAGGGGGCCCCATATAACTTTAGAAGCAGATTCTGAGGACATATCCCTAGTTCACAGGGGTACCCCCATGTTAGCCTTTACAGGGATGACTTTTTCCCAGCTGTCCCAGGAACATCCAGAGTGTTCACCAAGCCTCTCCTGAATCTTCTTGAGTACCTGGGCAATGGACTGTTTCTGGGAACTGGGAAACAGAAATACCGATCTATCACCTACTCTCCAGGACGTCAGTTTACCTGTTTGTAAAGCTTGGGCTGCACCTGCCCCTTCTTACTTTATGGAGCCTTCGGGACCATTACTTTTTAAAGCTCTGGAAGATCTTTGGAAGACAAGGACTCTGACACCATGATTTTGTCTCTAACTCATCCCCACTCCCTCAGGCCTGGATGAGCTGCACAGGCCAAGCCAGAAAGGGGAACCCAAGGACTAGTGGAGGCTGAGAAGGGGGCTGGGAGAGTCCAACAGGCAGTGATTTGATCCCAGTGCCTTGGGCTCAAGGGGAAGCAGGTTCAGCGCTGTAGATGAAGTGGGGTCTTTGAGGCAGTGAACCCAGGAGTGCCAGGCCCTGACCCTGGGGAGAGTGATGGGGACACAGGACCCTTCAGAAGTGAGGTGAAGCCTGTGGAAAGGGTCTCCAGATGTGTGTCGCCCTGGGCAGTAGGCCCAGCTGCTCGAGCTGCAGCCGTGTGGGCCGGTAGGCATTGAGGTTGCTGTAGCGGGTGGGTGGGCCATTCGGGGTCCTGGGGAGGAAGGGGGGCTGCAGAGCTGGGGCTCCCCAGGGGCTGTGGTAGGGCTGGTACTTGGGAGCTTGGGCTGGGCTGGGGGCCAGAGGACTCCCGGGCCCTGAGGAGGCGGACAGTCTCTGCTTTGGGGGGTTGCTGCCCACTGATGGGGTGCTGAAGGGGTTGGAGGAGGTGTGGTCACTGGCAGAGCAGCTGTCCCTACTGAGGTGGCCATTGGAGGTGCTGGGGACAGCTCTCGGCTGCAGTGGGGCCGCCAGCCTGGGGGACTTCAGGCCCATCAGGGGCTTGGAGGAGGCATAGAGGTGGCGGAACTCCTCGTCAAACAGCTCCACTGCCGGGCCTGTGAACTTGCAGAGGATGTTCCGGTGCACGTGTCCGCAGAGCCAGGAGAAGCTGGGGGTGAGAAGGGAAGGGGGGGCAGTGGAGCTGATGGCAGGACTCTGGCAGGGAGGCGGGGAGCGCAGCGAAGGGAGGCAAGGGGCACCCAGGCCCACGCTCTTCCTCACAGGCTCCTCGCATCCCGGCAGGAACCCCGTCATTTAAACCATTTAGCTGTTTTCATCCGCTCTCATAGATGACAGATGTTTGCAGATGATGACCCACGGTGCCCAAGACATGTACGTATTACTTTGTGCGCTGCCCCGATTCTTTTCTGTCTCTGATGGAAAACTCATCCCACCCTCAACCCAAATCTTTGAGGACCTGGTGACAGCAGAGACCACGGGGACATGCTGGAGATTCACACAGGCCGTGCAGTCCTGTGGTGGGCAATCGTGGGGGGATAGTAAGAGGGGATCTGTTTGCTCTGACAACCCAGAGCACAGGAGAAACGGCCACAAGGGCGCGGCCGCGGCCTCCCACCTCCACCTGCAGCACCTGCCTTGCCATCTGGAGGCCGGGCCCCAGCCTGGGGGTGAGCAGGGCAGGCCCATGCAGAGCCTGAGAACAGCCAGGCTTTGTGTAAGCCTCTCTCCCTCCCAGGGCACCCACACCCCCCCAAGCTGAGTGAGGCCCAGGTGGGTGACGGGGAAGCAGGCACGTACAGTGACACTGGGAATGGCCCTGTGGCAGGATGCCAGTGCCCCATCCTGATGGCCCCTCTACACCACCCCTCCCAGTACGGCTGCCCCAGGTCTCCCGACACCATCAGCCCTGCTGTGCACAGGAGCTCCTGCTGCTGTGTTTCCCCAAGCCTCTGCCCTGGTACGGTGATCGCTGTGCTCTCTCCAGCCTTGCTCCTGGCGGGAGCCACAAGCCCCTCCCTCTGACCTCCCCCTCCCCGTGTCCTACACGGTGCCGCTCCGGTCTCAATGCCAGGTTCGTTCTGCAGTAAACCTGTCCCGGTGAGCTGGGATCTGCTTCTTTCTTTTTCCTGAATACCTGTCTTGCACAGATTGGGGTAGATGGGGCCACACAGGTGTGAGCTATGCTTGGCCAGGCAACCCCAAGATGCCCCCTTCCTAGGCCCATGGCCCTGGGCACTGCCTGCTTTACTGTCCACACTTTTAAACCACAACCCAGGGGCAGAAATGTTTTGTTGGTATTGTGTTTGGGCCCTTAAGTATGCACCATTCACTTAATTGTAGTCATGCCCCCTCTGCTCCTTGCTCTACTCAAGGCCCACTTTCACTCAGTTATTTTAGATAGTGCCGACAGCACCCAGGACCCTACCACTCGAGTAACACTTGGCTCTGTCAGCATACCCTGCCTCTCACCCCCAGTCCTCCTGCAGCCTGTTCCAGGACAAAGGGACCCTGGGAATCCTGTGACCACGATTAAAAGCAACATTTCACGTACTCTTCAAAGTAAAGATTTCAATTTTTAGGTGTTTTAACCCCTGTGTAATCTCAGGTTTCCCCCACATTGCTAAGATGTTACATAACCTTACATTGCTAAGATGCATCTCTGTTATCCCGGCTGCCGAACTCTGCTTTGCCTGCTCTGTGACCGCCCCGGGTGCTGCCTCACAGATGAGGGGGGCACCCCAGAAAGGTTTCTCTTGGACATAGACCTGGGAGAGGAATTGCTGGGTTATAAAGCAGACCCTCAGCTTTAGGAGAAAATACTGAGCTCTCCAAAGCCGTTCTCCCAGTTTGTGATCCCAGCAGAGTGCACAAAAGATCCTCTAGACCCAATGTTTGGTGTTGTGAATCTGTGTTTTTACTTATGTGCTGGTTGAAAAGGTATAAAATATGCTAAGAAAAAAGAATTCTGAGGTGTCCTAAATTTACTGGAGGATGGAGTGGAGGAGAGTTTGAGGGAGGTTAATGGCCAGGGCAGAGCCCGATAAGAGACCTTTCCGAAGGCGTCCAGGTGTTCCAGGGCTGCTGCCCATGGTGGTGGGAACTGGGCCCAGACTTGGTCCTTCTCTGGCTGGCGTCTGTAATGGTCCTGCCCACTTTCTTCTGTGTTCTTGGTACTGAGTCCTGCCTGGGGTGGGGGTAGATGTGCATCCCGATACCTGATACCTCTCTGTCCCTGTCTCTCCCCCTCTCTATCTTTCTCTGTCTCTCTCTCTCCCTCCCTTCCTCCCTCTCTCTCTCTTGTGCTACTGGGAATTGAACTCAGGGCCTCATGCTAGGAAAGTGCTCTAGTGCTGAGTTGCTCTCTAGCCTTTTTATTTTATTTTGAGACAAGGTCTCAATAAGTCGCTGTTTCCCAGGCTAGCCTTGAGATTTCAGTCCTGCTCTCTCAGCCTCCTGAGTGGCGGGGCTGTGCCACCACATCCAGGTGAAAGACATGTTAAAGAGAACAAGAAGTCAAAGTGGGTGCAGTGGCACATGCCCATAATCCTGGCTGCTGGGACGCTGAGGCTGGAGGAGGACCCATGAGTTCAGCGCAACAGCTGGTTCCTGCCTCAAAAAGCTCTGACAATATAGCTGAGGGCTCATTAGATTTAGCAATCTTTTATGGTCAATACTTTTTGTGTGTTTTAATTAATAAATCTTTGCTTCCCCTATGGTATGAAACGTACTCATCTATGTTTTCTACTAAGAGTTTTAAGGCTTGTGTTATTTTCATCTATTGGGAGTTGTTTTTTTAAATATGTGCACAGTTGGAATCCAGTTTTCCATGTAGGGAATTACTGCTTCTTCTTCCTCCTCCCGCCCCTCCTGCACGTGCTGGCATGCGTGGGTCTGTGTCTGGCTTTCTCTCTGTTCCTCTTGTCACCTTGTCCCTCCTCCTGTGTCATATCCTCGTGTTGCCCCCGCAGCACAGTAAGTCCAGGTCACCTTGAGGCAGGCCCTCCCTGTTTAGTGTCTCCAGGTTTCTCTGGGTTGGTTTTAGAGACACGTTTTACCGCAGCCTCAAATACATCCGAGGTGTGATCGAAAACTACAGTGAATGTTCAGGTTAAAGAATGTGTTACAAAAAAAAAAAAAAAGAAGAACGTGTTACAGTAAAAGACGCCTGTCATCCATCCCTGTCAAAATGTTCCCTCCCGTGCTGAACACACTTATCTGCATTTCTGGCACTTTCGGAAGCAGTTCTGGAAGTCCTCTTTCATGAGTGCTTTAGTTGTGCCATTGGGGCTGCCTCACTGTCCTCAATCCAAACGTTTATGTCTCATGGTCATTTTGACCCTGGGAAGAGTTGGAAGTCACGTGGTGCCCGGTCTGGTGAGGAGGTGCATGGGGATGCGCCCTCGTGTGCTCACAGCCTGCCTCTGTTGACGGCTCCGGGCAGCCGTGTTCACCACAGTGTTGATCACGCCCGGGACAGACGGGCCCCAAAGAGGACCCCCAGAGCTGCTTCAGACCGTGGCCAGAACAGTGGGGAGATCAGTGCATCTGAGGTGAGGGGAGCGCTTGGGGGGCTGGTGGAGGCCAATGTGTTTTAGGGTATGGTAGTAGATTTTTGTAACTTAAAAATTCATGGAATATTTTGATCACACTGTGAACATAGTCCCACAAGTTTCCAGAAATCCCTTATTTTTATTTTTTTGTTTCATTTTCACCAACTTCTGGCAGTCTCCCTCTAAACTAATTTCACACCCCGTGGTAGAGGGTGGCGCAGTATGAAAGAGTTTAGTCCTCAAACCATACAGGTCAGCCGGAACCTAATACGCTGGCCCCTTGCGCACCTCCTCCCTCCCTGCCTCCTTTCCCGCTCCGTCTGTGGCTGTGGATAACACGTCAGACGCCAGTCCTATACTTCATGACAGGATGCAATAAAGAAGAGAACAGACCAGTGCGGTCTCTGCCCGCGTGGTGTTCGCAGTTTTGGCTACACAAGTCCACAAGTAGTTCTGAATTGTAATGAGGAGCAAGTCACACGGAACAGCAGGACAAAATGATCAGAGCTCTCTGAGGTGACACTGCGCTGCCACTGCGTGGGGAGGAGTTAGCAGGAATGAGCTTTCCAGGAGAAAGAACACGAAGCATGTGCAGAGGCCCCAGGACAGGCGTGAGCGTGGCGAGAGGACCGCGGCCCTGGGAGGCTGTGCTTCCCCGTGCCCCTGGCGCGGCGGTCAGCAAAGTCGGCAGTGATTCATTCTGCTTTGTCTTAGGTCTTGAGCCCTTCCCGTCCTTGGGAGAGCAAACCTATGATAGCAGTGGGTCGGGACAGGAGGGCCAGTTAGAAGGCCATGCCTGTCATGCTGGTCCCCAGGCCTGAGTCTCCCAGGAAATCTCATCCTTGAAGGCCCAACTCCAGTCACTGGACTGACTGCCACTGCCTGGCCTGACGGGCACTGAGCCGCTCAGAAGCCAGGCTCCCTCAGTCTGTGCGCTCTATAGCAGCACAGCTTGGGCTGTGTTTACTCAGCATTCAAGGGGTCTTTTTTCAGCAGGTGTGGGGCGCACACCTCTAACCCTACACGCTAGGAGGCTGAGGCGGGAGGGTCAGAAGCTTGAGCCCAGCCTAGGCAACATTGTGACTTAGAGTGACTCTGTTTCAAACTAAAGAATAAAAAGGGTTGGGGATGTAGCTCGGCGTGAAGGCCCTGGATTCCATCTCTGTGCTGTAGAATAACAACAGCAACAACGATAAAAACTGTCTTCCTTCACTTCCACCTTTGTGGAGAGGCTTTCTGGTGGTGCGAGGCTATCTATAATTTTAATTTCCCTGAAGCTCCAACAGGACAGGGGGAGAGGAGCCCTACACAGCTCGGCCCTTCGAGGGATTGCTGGGGAGTGTGGCGGGGTGGGGTGTTTCTCTATTGCTTTCACACCAACACACCCTGCAGAAAAAGTGAGACATATGAAGGACCTTGGAGTAACGCCTCATGATAAAGTCAGTGCGCACAATGTGGTAGCTTGGTAGTGACCCCCTGGAAAGCAAGGTCACCTTGCTTTGCACAACAGGCTGAGGCTGGTTAAGTGTGGGATGTCACCTTCCCTAGTGAAAGTCACTGCTACTTTTCAAGAGGCCATTGGAAGTATAGTCATCAGAATAAATGTGAATACGTAAGTAATACTCTTGGCTTAAATGGCCTTTTTGGGGCGGGCACCTGGTTGTCGAACAGCCAAGCAGCGTGCTTGCTGTTTTACCTGGCTGTCACCACCACCGCGGAGTGCGGTTATTTTCTATTGTGAGGAGGAAGCAGGCCCAAGGAGTGCACAGAACGGGACGCGCAGCAGCACGTTCAGACTCTGACTTTCTTGGGGCTCATCATCTATAAGGTGCCAACGTGAACATGACACTAATTTGCGGATTAGAAGGTGGAACAATTCACACTTGGAGAACTTGAAGATAAACCCAGAGATTCTGTTTCCCATAAGGCGCTGAAGCAAACACATCGTGCGGAGCCGCCCTGCCCTCACAGGCCGGTTCTGATCTCTCAGAAGCTTCTTTTGCCTCGAGAGCTCTCAATCCCTTAAACTCCTTCACTTCTCATTATGTGACAGATGACAGGAACTTGTTTCTCCGCATTTTATCTCTGCATCCATCTCTGTAGCTGTTTGCAAACCACTGTGTTCCCAGGCAGGCCCTCTCCCAAGCTAAGCACTCTGTCGCAGTCTGGACCCCGGGAACACCCCCAGCCCCGGCTGCGACGCTCAGGGTGTTGTGAAAGGCAATCCATCTTGAGGGCTCTAAGGTCTTCAGTGGATTAATTTGCTGGCGGGATCCTACTTTGGTACCATTGTTGGAAGGTGGCGGAAACAGGAGCTGGACCAGGTTGAAGGGCCAGGGTCCCGGGGGCATCACAGGGACTGTACCTTCCCCTGCCCCTCTGGCCTGTCCCTTGCTCTCTCCACTTCCTGCCACATGTGAGCAGCGTGGCTGTGCTGTGTGCTCCTGGCACCTTCCTCTCCCTGCCTCCCCTCAGGCCAGGGACATCGGAGCCAGTGGACCATGCCTGGTACCCTCTGAAGCAAACGTTTCCTCCTCCCGCTTGATTTTCTCAGTGGTTTAATCACAGAGACAAAGAGCTGACTGACACACACTCCCCTTCATGTGTAAGGCAGCTCGGGCACTCTGGGAGGCCCAAAGTTGCCCAAAGTAACAGCCTCATCTTAACTTTGGAGTAGGGCCTCATACCTAAGAGCTTTAGGGCATGAAAAAATTGTTTAAATACAGCTAAACTTTGATCTGTTGGAGTTCCAACCATTTAAGAATAGATCACATCTGTGCTGGTCTCTCAGTTCTTCATGTCAGTCCTGGCCTTCCTTCTAGCCGTCACACCTCAGTGAGGAGAGTCACTGATGAGGTAACCCGCTATTTTTTGCAACCCTTGGACTGTAGCTACTTGTTGGAACTTTCTTGCATATCTTTGTTTTCCTGAGAAACCACTTTGAGAATGCCAACATGTATTGCAGCAGCCATTGATGATTTCCTACCTGTCCATAGCTCTGTAATGTTTGTATTGCTCCTATGCTATTTTGTAAATGGATGTATGTTTGTTACTATGTGTTGCAATAATAACCATTGAGAATAGTCAATGATTATTTGATTGATCACTCATATATAGCTATATTTGTTTCCCCTAGAGACCACTTTGGAGAAACCAGGGTACAGTACAACAACCATTGATAATTTCCTGCCATTTCTGTCTGTAACTCACTATTATTTGTCTATTTGTTTTCCTGAGAAATGATCTTGAAGATACCAATAGGTAAAATAACAACCATTGATAATGTCCTACCACTTTGTCTGTAATTCACTTACTGCTTTGTTGTCCTTTTACTCTTTAAAAAAAAAAAAAGAACAGATCACATCTGGGGGCTGCTGCAGGGGCCCTGCTCAGACGGCACCTGTTCTGATTGCTTCCCCAGCCCCAGTGACTCAGCTCTACCAGCCACCTTTCCCTGTACGGAGTACAAGCCTGAGCTCCAGAGACGTGCCTAGGAGTGGGGTCTCCAGACTCTGCAAGAACCCTCTGCTACAAGGCACAAGCGTCAGGAGGTGGAAAAAGCCCCTAAGTGGTGGGCGAATGTGTGGTGGCACATTCACATGATGGAAGATCATCCACAGTCCTGACTCACGCCGCGGCTTGGGCCGGCCTTGAAAGCGCACTAAGTGAAGGACCCCAGTCTCGATGGCACTTCTTGTATGGCCGCATTTACGGACACATCTGGAATAGGTGCAGATAGGCAGTTGCTAACGGTGGTGGCGGGCTGAGTAAGGAGTGCTGCTTAATGAGTGTGGTGTTCTTTATGGGGTCATGAAAATACTTCAGAACCGGATGGTGGCGATAGTTGCACAATGTCATGAACATTCTAAATGCCATTGACTTGTACACTTGGAAATGGTTAATCTTTTGTTATGTGAATTTCACTGTAATAATAATTTTAAAAGAGCAAGAATTCCTCAGCTAAAGACTCCTCACTCCAGGCTTGGCTTCACGGATGGGGCAATGACCCATGCTTCACAGAAAGTTTATAAACAAAGGTACAATGATTTGAGTATGGGTAATGTCCTCCAAAAGACCACATGATTATCACTTGGTCCCCTGGGAGACACAAACCCAGAACCCCAGGCAGTCAGCACTCCTGGGACAGAGGGTGGTCAGACGTGCGCACTGGGAGTCCTGGTGCGAGTACTCAGAGCAATAGGACCTTGAGGCAAGGGGAGAGAAAGGGAGTAAGAGTTACCCCGATGTGGGTGTATGTATACGTATATGTTTATGTATATGTGTGTAATATACAATGTAAATTCAGACAAACCCCCCCAAATAGGATCTAGATAGACATTTGTATGAAGAAGGTATGCAAAGCACCAACAAGCTTAAGACCTCAGCATCTTTAGTCTCAGAGAAATGCAAGCTCAAAAAAGAAAACCACTAGTAAGTGTTGCCTAGGAACAGAGAAATTGGAACCCTCAGACGCTGCTGGTAGGAATGGAAATGATGCAGCCACTTTGGAGTAAAAACCAGTCAGTTCCCAAAAACATTAAAGATAAAATTTCTATATGAGTTGTCACCTGAAAAATTCTCCACCTGGTATATACTCAAGAGAATTTACAACATGGGTCTACACGGAAAGCTGCGCATGAGTGTTCTTAGCAGTCGCGTTCATAAAGTGGAAACACTGCAGACGTCCACTAGCTGATGAGTGGATAAACAAAGCATGGCATGTCCATGTGGTGGTATGAGCCTCGAAAACATCATGCTAAGTGGAAGAAGCCAGTCATAGAAGACCACATGTTAGGATTCTGTTCATATGAAATGTCCAGAAAAGAGCCAGGAAGTAGACTGGCTGTGAAAGGCTGACGGTGCTGGAGGGAAAGGGGAAGTGACTGCGGATGCAGCGAGTTCCTCCTTCGGGTGGTGAATGCACTAAAGTTGATAGTGATGGGAATGCTGTGTAGAATGGGTGCAAACGCCGACAATCGCACATTTTCAGTATGTGAATTAATAAATCTCAACACCTTATATTACAATAGTAAAAATTTTAAAATGAAATCAAGCATACCCACACACACAGCAGAACAAATTGCATCATTTTTCTAATTATTCCTAAGAGATCTGAAAGGAGGAAAAAGGATTCTATGTCCAGTTGCAGTGTCAGGGGAAAATGAGGCTCTTGGAAATGACTTTCTACCCTGAAAGAACACATTTCCTGCATCCCAGCCCATCTGTATGACAGGCTCCAGCTCTGGCCAGAGGAGGACCCCCAGGAAATGTCAGGGTACATGTGAGCAGCTGGGGACTGGTCTATACCTCACTGGCCCTTGGCTCCCATGGGGCCTTGACGGACAGCCTCTGAGCTCACCTGTATGATCCCGACAGGACGAACCTCCAGTCTGAGATGATGAACTTCTCCTGGATTTGCCCAGCGAACTTCCTGCCGGACTTGGCACAGTACACCTCTCCTTCCACGCTCCGGATGCAGATGTTCTGTGGGGAGGAGGTCAGGGTGGCGCTTACTGATTGCATGTGTACAGATGCACACCGGAGCTACAGGCTGAGCATGCACCTCCAAAGTCTCCCCCGACCCCAGTGTGACAGTGCTTGGAGCAGGGCCTTTGAGAGCTGACTCGGAAGCTGTTGACGGTGAGAAGGCAGCCATTTATGAACAAGGCCATGGGCCCTCGCCAAGCACAGAACCTGCCAGCCCTTGATTGTGCACCTTCTGGTCTCCAGAACTGTGAAAAATAACTGTCTGGTGTTTATAAGCCATGTCGTCTATGATATCTGTGAAAGAAGCCTGAACAGGCTAAGACAATTTGCACAGGAGAACATCTGAAAATATGTTCAGTAAGATCTAAACAAGTGTTGCTTAGCTCTGCTTGGTGGGATTATTGCCCCTTCTTATTTTTTCCTTGGCTGAGTATTCTAAATTGTCTGCATTGTCCTGGTATTTAGCCGACAATGAAAAGAATAAAGAGGGTACAATTCAATCAAGACAAATAATGAAAGACAAAGGCTTGATGGCCACAGAGCCCCTCGTCCAGGCCTCCATGGACCCCGGGAGGGCTCCCAGCCCTACCTGGTAAGTGGCTTCAGTGATGTGAGTCCCTGACTCCAAGTTGGTCAGAGGATGGCCCAGTGCAGCCAGAGGGGTGGTCTGTGAAGGCCCCAGGCACCCCAGTTGCCTAAGAGAAGGTGTATCCATCACTCGATCTCAGCTTTCTTTGTCCTCTGTCTCTCCAGTGGCACCTGCTTGCTGGTGCTCAGCTGGAGCCTTTGGAGGGCTGGAGCAGCAAAGGCAGCTGAGGTGTGGGGACCTGTCCCAGGGGTGGCAGGAGGAGGCGCACTGCCCGGACCCCTCTGAGGTCTGCCGGTGGCTGGGCAGGCTCTGGGAAGGACACACCAGTGGCTCTGAGAGCTTCTCCCACTTCTGTGTGGCCCGGTGTGATGGTGGGGGTGGGGAACAGATGACCATGAGGTGTGGCCAGTGTGGGCCAGGACAGCGCTGGCTCTCCTAACCTGTTTTGGGAGGCCTCCTACCAAGGCAGTATGGCCCCAGCTGACACCAAGCAGCCCCAGTGGTCCTTGGGCTGAGCTCAGCTCCCATCAGTGTGAAGGGCTGGGAAGGGCAGCAGAGGTTGCCCCTAGGCTTGGCTGCTGGAGCACAGCCAGAGGAACCCGGCAGCTACCATCAGCTCTTTGGTCGAGGGAACCTACTCATGCCAGCTTTAGATGTTTTCCATATGACTTTAAAGCTGCCCTCAAGTTCCTGTGGCTCATTAAACTCTTACCTCGGAGTTTCTTTTCTCCCAGGAGAAGGAAGTGGGGCATTTGGTTAAATCCAAGAGCATTAACTTCCTGTTAGGGCCAGGGAGTTTTTTAGACAGGAATCTTAGGCTGGTCTTGAACTCACTGTGTAGCCCAGCTGAACCTCAAACTCCTGGTTTGAGGAGTTCAGTTCCTGACTGCTGGGATTACAGGTGTGCACCACCATGCTGTGAACTGCAGGTCCTGCAGGTGGCCCTGCCCTGGGAGTGCATCCCTGGGTTTCTTTCTGGGGAGGGCACATGACCAAGACCAGAGGACACGAGTATGCACCAGAGATACTGTTCCCCAGAAGCCAAGGCACCTCACACTTCCCAGGCTGTGTCCAGGCGGACTCGTTGGGTTATGAATAGAAATGATGGAAATCTCCAGCTCCCGTCTAACAACATCTGGCAGAATCCTCCCACCCTTTTTTTCCTGTCACTACTATTTTGGAGGACTTGTAGTCCTTACAGTGCTACTAGTGGAGGCAGGCGTAGGTTTTTACTGTGTTAAGCCCTGAATGGGGGATATTTATTACACAGTGTAGCCTATCCTGTCCTGATTGATACAAAGCACCCCTCGGATTCCCACCAGGGCTCCTACCTTGAGGTGACTGTCAGAGATCTGGACCTTGTCACACATTTCCTGGAAGAGCTTTGCACCTCGTTGGTCCAGGAGCACACAGACAAACACCCCACGTTTGTTGGCTGCCTCTAGGACATCACAGAAGATCTCCACATCTGTGAACACATCCATCAGGATGGCCAGGACCTGGGCCAGGGCAGAAGGCTGCATCACTGGAGAAGCCAGGACCGGAGATCATGGGCTCAGGAATGTTCCCCAGTCTCAGTGGGCCTGGGAGAGTGTTGGGGAGAAGGAGGGGGAGCGTCTGACTGGGCTCTGTTCTAAGAGGTGAGGGAGCCTGGAGTCCCTGCCCCACCTGGCCCCTGCCCCTGTCCTTTGCTGGAACCCACAGGTAGAGTGGGCAGTGGAGGGGCAGGGGAGAGAGGCCACTGGAGGAGTGCAGAGACAGCAGAAGGACAAGCATGGGTCTGCATGGGCTCAAGGGAGAGGTAGAAATGACATCACAGGTCCTCAGCTGTGTGCAGCTTGTGAAGGGGGAAATTACAGTTTTAAATAAAAGCCTAAGGGACTGGGAATTTAGCTCAGTGGCACAGCACCTGCCTGGCAAATGCAAGGTTGTGAGTTCGATTCCCGGTACCAGAAAAAAAAAAGAAGAAGAAAATAAATAAATAAATAAAAGCCTATCCAGGACGCCTGCCAAGCCCAAGCAGACATGTCCAGCAGGGCAGTAACAGAACACCTCTCCTTTTATGTAAACCCCTGCCTTTGCTGCCTTTGTAACTGATGGCCTTACAATGTAACTTAAAATGTAACAGAACATTTCATGCCCACATAGCCCATGCTTTATATAACTGATGGCCTTGTGATGTAACCTGAAATGTTGAAATTCCTTCAGCAACTCCAGATGTCACCCAACCCTACAGTCATATGTGCCATTTCTGCCTGTGGACCTCCCCACTCACTTCCCCTTTAAAAGCCGGAAACCCTGCTGGAGAGGGCTCTGGCTCTCTGGGAGAGATCCCCGTCAGAAGCCCACTGGTGTGATAAACTGCTAACCTCCTCAGGACTGTTTTCTCCTTGTTTGGTCTGTTTTCTGCAACACTCGGCAGCCTGTGGTCACTGGTTTCCAAGCCATGGAGTCCGTGCATCCAACAAGACGCCACAGGAGGCACCACAAATAAAGAGAGCCTAAACAATCCAGCAGACGAAGAGGAGGCCTGCCCTCTCACAGCCACTGTGCACTGTGTGTGGAGGGCTTTGCCAAGCAGCTGCTCCTCCCTGCGCCGGCCGCACCCATTCTGGTCCTTGCCTGTCAGAGACGGAGCGTGGAGAGGCGCAGGACCACAGCCAGACCAGCGAGGCACAGCGTCCCCACTAGCCACGTGTAGGCCGGGTGGCCACACGATCCGCGTTATTCTACTAAGAACCGGCCAAGGGCTCCTGCTGGTCTCTGGTGAAAGTGGAGGTGCTTTTCCTACCCGCTTAGCAGATGGCATATAAGCTCTGGCCACGGACGCCCATCTCCCTGACCCTTGGTAAGACCTTGCCTAGAAATGAAGCCACCCCTGGGGAAGCAGCCCTGGGACGTGGCTTCAGATTCCGACAATGCATTTGAGCACCTGGTTCCGTCACGCCTGCCTGAAGCCCTTGACTTTTACACTGTGAATGCCAATGAGTCTCCTCCTGCTCCTCCCCTGCTTCTGCCTCCTCTTCCTCCTGCTCCTGCTCCTGCCCCTCTTCCTTCGGCTGGTTTCAGCTTATTTTCCCTCACACAGTCCAGAGTGCAGCCTCATACCTTGGCTGTGGCATACTGGCAGAGTGTCAGCGAGCCATTGAAAGGACAGGTACACTGGGTATGGAGAAGCCAAAGACACCATGAGGTATTTATGGTCTGAAGTAAAACCCTCTCTATATTCAGTGCTCAGTGCTTGCGTGCTAACAAGTAAGTGAAAAAGAAAACAGGACACGATGGCTGCGCATCCGTGTGCCTGCCTGCGACCGGAGCTCGGCCGCTGGACAAGCCCGGAACCCAAACTCGCGGTCGTGTCAGAAGGGAAGATAAGGACCTTTCCTTCTTCAACATTAACTGTAATTAATAATGTTCTGCTGTCTTCCTAAAATGACAATTTTTTTTTAAATGAGAGAAAAAAATGACAATTTTTTAAATTGCCAGGATCTAAGAAGTAGCTCTCCACTCAGGTGCCTCAGGTGTGCAAGGAGGGCCCTGTAGAGCTCACTCTGGCAGGAAGTCTACAAAGGTTCTAAGGATGAGGCTGGTGACCCATCACAGGAGTACCTGTGTGTGCAAATGCTCAGGCTTACAGCGCCAAAGATAGAGAATGCCCTCTTTGTGGAAAGGTCAGGGCGTCCTTCCCAGAGTACTGATGGAGAGCCAGTCCCCCGTCTCCCTGCAGCAGTGCTGGTGAGCAGGTGGCCACCGAGCAGGGGGCAGATTTGGCACTGACCCGGGGTCCTGGCGTGGGGAGGCTTGGAAGGTCAGGCACAGTTGGCTGCCTGCTGGGTTAATTTGAGACCAGTAACAGGTCTAACCCACTCTTCTTCAGTCCCCATGGTGGCACCCCATTACAGGAGGTGGTGAGTTGAGTGTGGGTCCCCCCAAGCTACGTCCACGTTCTGAGCCCTGGAACTGTGACTGTGGTCTTACTTGGGAAGGGTCTCTGCAGATGGGGTAAGTATAGGATCTCAAGGCGAGATCGTCCTGGGTGACTCGGGGGGCCCTTGGTCCAAGGATGTGTCCTCCAAGAGATAGCAGAAGAGAGGCAGGGAGGTGCAGCTGGAGCTGGCAGCCCCAAGCCGAGGGTGCCAAGGGTGCTGGAGCAGGGAGAGGCAGGTGCCCCGCAGCCTTTGGAGGGAGTATGGCCCGACCGCCTCTCTGGGCTTCAGGTCTTTCCCTAGAAATCCCTGCACAGTGATGGAGACTCGGCTCTCAGGCAGGAGAACCAGGAGCGTGATCATGCAGAAAGGAGAGGTGGATTTTACTTTTACTTTTTAATTTTTTTGAGAAAGGGTCTGGCTATGTAGGAGAGGTGGTTTTTACAACAGAGTTAAAGTATGACTGTCGTTTTGATAGGTACTGCTCACGAGAAAGGGCAGGTAATGTGAGACGAATACGGCACGAGCATTTAGTGTGGATCCAGGTTGTGCGGCTGGATTAAGCCCAGTGCCTGATTCTCTGGGGAGTCACCCACAGGCATGGAGAGAGCACTGCGTCCGCCTTAGTCGGGGCGGGAGGGCCGTGCGCGGGAGGGTGGCTCTGCAGGGCTGGAAGGGAAGCAGAGCCTGGCTTCCAGTGAGGGTGCTTGAGGGGAGGCTGGCCTGGAGCAGCACCCACACCCGGCCATCCTGGGCCACCCAAATCCGGGCACCCCGGAACCTGCTACTTCAGAAAGACGGCTGGGAGGGGAAATGGGGTTTGGGCGTGCCGGAGCCCCAGCCACAGAGCAGTTTCATCCTGAGCAAGCCATACTGATCGCACCGCAGCATGATGGGAGCCGGAGGGGCCGACAGCGCACCAAACCCACAGGGCAGGAGACAGGCAGGCGCCAGGCCCCACTGTGCTGCTCCAGGCTGACAGGACCGACAGCGATGGCTGCCTGTGTCTGGCAGATACAGCCTAAAGGAAGGAGGATAAAGCAGGGGTATTCCAGAAGAAGAAATGATCCAGCTTCCGGTTTCCTGTGGGAATGGGACCCTGTCTGGCTTCCACTCCAAATTTCCTGCTTGCCCTGGGCTTGCCTGGTAAACTCCCCAGACATTCTGGCCTCAAGACTCCTTCTTCCCCTCTTAAAATCTATGGACCGTTTCAAAGAGCTTTTGTTTGTGTGGAAAAAGGTGTCATAGGCACTGGGGATTTAGCTCAGAGGCACAGCACCTGCCTGGCATGCACAAGGTCATGAGTTCGATTCCCGGTACCAGAAAAAAAAAAAAAAAAAAAAAGTGTCAGATTAGAAATTAAAATGGGGCTGGGGATTTAGCTCAGCGACACAGCGCCTGCCTGACAAGTGCGAGGTCGTGAGTTTGGTTCCCAGTACCAGAAATACCCCTTTCCCCCCAAAAAAGGAACTAAAACTGGGAAGCTTTTGAAACAGTTTTATTAGTTATTTAAAAAATTTGATAGTAATTCATTGCATGTTAGCATAAAGTAACAGGTTTGACAAAAAGACCCACCCCCCATATACCTGCATTGTGTGTGTGTCTGTCAATGCAGTGCTGGGCATGGGACCTCGGCCTTGCGTGTTCTGGACATCTTTTCTACACCAGGCTGCACCCCAGCCCCTGTCTTCCATTTTCCTTCATCCCTGTGCTGTCTGCCTCGTCTGCCACCCGTGCTGTCTTGTGGAGAAGGACATTCCTCAGTTACTATTTTGTGTATTGGCTGAGGCCTGACCAAGCCGTGATTGTTGGGTTCTGGAGGAAGTCCAGCATAAGCATTGTAAGCCCCGGGATCAATACTACATGTTTTGCTGAGACATGCGCGAAGGAAGATAACATGATGGCTTACTGGTCAGGTCGCATTCCTATGATAATTGAGTTGTACTGTCCTCGCTAAAACAGCTGATATCCTCCAATTTTTCTGCTGCCTCCTGGGTTGATTCTGAATAAAAGTTATTGCAGATGGTAATCAGGAGTCAGTCAGTCCTAGAGGCTGCTAGCACCTGATCACAGGATTTGGGCTCTCTTGGTTTGATTTTTTCTTACTTGTACATCTGCAGGTACCTAGTTTGCGGGATCTGTTCACCCTGGACAGAGTTGGATGAGAAGTCCGACACTGTCTGGTGCCAGTTTATGATGTAATCAGGACAAGAGCCTCACACAACCCAAAGGTCTTCGGGGACCCATGGCTGGGAGCTGCTGCTCCCCGCTTGGGCCGAAGGGCCCCCTCAGGCAACCTTGGCCCCTGCCACCTTCTTACTCCTTGGAGTCCCACATCCCCAAGCTCCAGGCCCTCAGGTGGATGACAATGTCTCCCCACCTCCAGGACCCGTGAGCCTTCTTACCACCCTAAGCTTTACACTCGCTCTTCCCTCTCCCGGAATTCCTTCCCCTTCCCTCTCTGCCTGGCAAATTCTTACTCAGCCTGCGGAACCCCCTCAGAGGCCCCCTCTTGCAGGAAGCTGCCTTACTTCCCCACCGCGCTCCAGGCCCTGAGCTGCCTGAGTCCGCGCTGTGGCCAGTGTCCTCTGCTATCCTGCCCCCAAGGGGCTGGCAGAGGCTCCTCAAGAAGCAGGGGGGCCTGTGCCACTCTGCTGCCATCCTGGGCTTCAAGGCAAAAAGGAGCCCCAGTCTGAGGAAAAGGAGGCAGATTCCTCTTGGGAGCAGAACCACTTGGAAACCTCGGTGGGCCCCCGGCTGCTGTTTGTCTCCCTCCTGCCTCTCAGGGCCTGAGGCCGCAGGACAGAGTTCACATCTATGGTTTCCCTCTCCTCCATCCATCTGTGTCTGGGGACAGTGTGTGGCAGGGGACTCAGGCCCTCCTGGGGTCCTCGTTTGTGTGTGTGTGTGTGTGTGTGTGTGTGTGTGACAAAGAGGAGGCCACCGCCTGGCACCACAGAGCCAGATTTCCTTTCCTGCAAAGGGGGGCTGGACAGTCTTACTTTTTAAGTAACATCTTCTGATTTTTAAAGCGTTTTCCTAAATTCAAAACATGCTGTGTTGTTCAACAGGACACCCTCAGCCTCAGGGCCACAGAGGGGAGGGGGCCCGGCTGGTGGGGACAGGGAAGGAGGGCAGGGGACTTGTATTGCACAGTCCTCACCCTCAGGGAGCTGTGGGTGCTGTTCAGGACTCCCTAGCACTCTTGTCCCCATACTTGGGACAGCAGGGACACCACACAAGGAGGCCAGCACTAGCACACTCAGGGACAGGCCTTGGGAGCAGAGAGAACTCCCTCCAGCAGGGAGCCAGGCTCTGGACTTCAGGAGACTTGCCGGAGGCCTGCAAGCTGCCCCCGGTGACCCCAGGCAGCCTGCCCAGCTCATCTGTCAGCTTCTGAGGCTGCTCTGCCACAGGAACGTGAAATGCTATTCTGAAGCAGCCAGCTGGACGGAGCCTCTCTGCCTGGTGCTACCCTCCTTTTAATTTTTCAGAACCCATTCCCTCAGTTCCTCCATACCCAGCTTCCCACCCTGGGGGCTTTTCCCAGAACCTTAGGATATCACACAGTAATGACCCTGGGAGGGGATTCAGTTAGGAGATAGAGACCCTGGCAAAAAAAAAAAAAAAAAAAAAGAGTTAAAAGCTAGGCACAGTGGCACACACCTATAAATCCCAGCACTCAGGAGGCTGAGGTAGGAGGATCACTGTGAGTTCAAGGTCTGACTGTACTGCATAGAGAGATCTTGTCTCAAAAAAGGAAAAAAAAAATCAGAAAGGAAAAGGAGCAGAAATAACAGCATGCGCTTTTACGAGCGCTTCTGAAAGTCACAGAATAAGTGATGGGAGTTGGGGAGAAAATCGGTCTTCACAGATGACCATTTTCCTTCTTTGGAGCCCACTCCTGCCTCTGTCTCTCTCTGCTTTGGAGCAGTGTGTGTGTCCACAGCCAACGGGCATGTTGTGCCCTGGGCAGGACGAGCCCCCCATTGCAAGTCCTGTACCCTTCTCAGCGGGTGAAAGCGGCCACCCAGGGCTGAGTGTATGGGGCACTGGACTCTTGACCGCCTGTCATACTGAAGGACACCAGGAGTCTTGGGCCCTGCAGTGTCACCTGTGGGCTGGCAGGTCTCAGGAAGTTGGGAGAGGGCAAGGGCAGGGCGTGCCTCTCTGGAAGCACTGATACGCATGCCTAACCCGGCCTGAGGGGTCAGAAAATGCTCCCTAGGATGGCACTGGTTGGGCAGAAGCAGAGGAGTCGGGGTGGGGCAGGCAGAGCGGAGACGTGCGTGCAGACGGAGGCCTGAGCCAGACACTGGGGCTACAGCGCAGGTGGGAGGAGGTGGGAGTCATGGAGGGCTCTGAGCAGGCAAGGGACCGAGTTAGAGCTGTGTGTAAGGAAAAGCTCTGCTGCAGCCGGGAACTGGCTGGTTTTCAGATACAGACGGAGGAGGGCTGGGTAGCACACGATAGCAGAGCTGCAGTGAGGGATAGCAGTGCTTGGACCCAGACAGTGGGACTGAGAGTCCACAGCCAGGAAAAGGCAGAGAGCGATGCCCGGTTCCATCCTTTGCCCCGTCCTCTGGACTCTGCCCCTGAGAACAAGACACAGCCCTCTTTCTGCTCCACCAGCTCCTGCCCCCCTGACCCGGGAGCCCCGGGCTCCACTCTGGTTACCTGGCTGCTCCGGGAGATGCAGCGGCGGACGAGGTCCCTGATGTTGTTGTGCTTGTCTGTCTGGAAGTACACAGTGGCGCTGGACTTCTCTTTGAGGTAAGGCTTCTCGGCGGAAGCCCAGGTGTGCAGCAGGGCTGGCTCGCTGCCCTCGGAGGCCAGGGGGAAGTAGGTTCCTGACTGCAGGGAGCAGGAGTCCCGTCCCTTAGGCCCGCCCTCGGCTGCTCCTGCAGCCTCTGGGGCACAGTGGGGCTCCTTGGCCTGGGCCTGGATGTACTGGGCCTCCAGCGAGGACAGGAAGTCCACCTCGCCTTCCTGGCTGAGCACCCGCTTGTAGGCCTCAGGACCCCCATCCAAGAGGGCATCTGTGGCCAGCCGGGCACTCTCATTGTCACTGAAGTCCGCCCTGGCTGGCCGGGCCCACTGGTTCTTGACATCTTCCAGACGTTTCCGGATCTTGCCCGTGTGCCTTGACCAGCTCATGCTGCCCTGTCCCTTGGTTGTGGAGAGGGGGCTGGCACTGGAGCTCTCCCAGCTGTGAGGGCCACACTGGCCACACCAGGAGGAGTCTGGCTCCAGCACTCCTGGGCAGCCTCCTGTTCCCCGGCACTATGCAGAGGGTACCTGTCACCTCCTGCGTGCTCTCCTGAACAGGGCTTCTCAGGATCCTCACAGGCAGCGGAGAGACTGGCTTCTCTGAGAGACACCGCCCTGCCCGCCAGCCAAGGGCTGGCTCACTCCGCACCTTGGCACAGGCAACCCTGGGATACTTCCTCTCCTCCAGCCCGGGCTGAGCAGGCTTTTCCGCTTGCTTGGTTGCACAACTCACCGTGGACCTGCAGCCCTTCAGGCCTTTGTCACAGGGCGTGGAGCCACCCAGCACCCGCAGTCCAGGCACGGATGGACCCAGGGACGACCGCCTCTGGCCCTCTCCCCTCCTACACCTCTGTGGCCCTGGTCCCCTCCCCTGCACCGTGACTCGGATGAGAATCCCTGTGGGGAACTGTCTGTGCTCAGCAGCTGAGGAGGGGCCTGCAGTCAGACCAGGGTGAGCTGTGCACCTGGCGCCCCTTCCTCAGAACGCCCAGAGCTTGCTCGTCTCCTGTTTCTGCCTTGTGTGTGGCGCCGCCATGCCTGTCCAGGGCCAGCTCCACAGTGCTATGGTGGCCATCCGAGGTCTGAGCATCTGTGGGGACCCAGGGCTCCATTCTGCCAGAGTTTCAGGTGGGGGAGGGGCACCGGGCTCAGTCTTCCGGGAGCGGGGCTTGTGGAGCTTATCTGTCCACCCCCACCTCTTGCTGGTCAGGCTGCCCAGGGCTGTGTCCCCAGAGGCAGTGCCGGGCCGAGCCAGGCTTCTCACGGCCACAGGCACTTTTGAGAAGGGACAGTAATGGACAAAAGCAAGCTCTGCTGAGCGGTTCTGCCGGGAAGCAGGATGGTGGTGAGAGCTGGTTTGTGGACGCAGGTGCCACACTTCCCCTAAATAAGCCCTGGCATGATTTCCGGGATACTTTAATATAAGCCTACCCCAAGACCAAGCCCCAGTTAAAACTGTCAGCCAGATGGATGCATTTTATGGGTCCATTACAACACATGACAGACATATTAAGCTGTAATAATCGTATTAATACATAATTAAGTATAAATAAATCATATATTGACATTAATACTTTTTTGTTTTGTTTTTTGTTTTTCTTCTGGTACCAGGAATTGAACTCATGACCTTGCGCTTGCCAGGCAGGCGCTGTGCCGCTGAGCTAAATCCCCAGTCCCGACATTAATACTTAAATAAATAATAATATGAATTACAATGAAGCATTTGTGCATACCCAGGGGGGCCTTTGGAGATGAGGTAAATGCCTTTGTAACCAGATGACCTGAGACTCAATGCCGAATGACCAGTTAGAGCACAGACAATGCATGATAACACACAGACACAGCTGTGTCTAATATAATTTTTGCACACGGAGGTTCTGAGAAGGTGACTAGTGTGAGCTAGATCACACCAGCAAGCACACAGCCCAGTGTTCCCTGTGGGAACTATGCCAGGCTCCTGTCCCAGCCCTGGGCCTCCACGGATGCCAGCCCGACACTCAGTAAGCACACAGCCAGGGGGCAGCATTGCTTCCTGCCCACCCCTCAGCCCCCGGCAGACGGTACTGAAACTCTGCCCAAGGTTGGCACTAGCCCCTCACTGCGCTTTGTAGCTCACAGCCAAGTCCTCAGCTGGAATCTCTTGGTTTTTTTTTTGTTGTTGTTGTTGTTGTTTTTGGTTTTTTTCTCCAGTACCAGGAACCGAACTCACGACCTTGCACTTGCCAGGCAGGCGCTTTGCCGCTGAGCTAAATCCCCAGCCCCTCAGCTGGAATCTCAACCGCACCAGAGGTGCTTAGTGTACTGATGAGCACTGTATCCCAGTCAGAGGTGACTGTTCTCAAATCAAGCAGCTGGTCAGTGCTTATCAGTGACAGCGGACCTTTTGGTGCTTTCAGTGATACTAACAGCCCATTGTAGCACATGCATCATAGGCTCGCAGCACTGGCTTAGATACTCCCACCCAGCCCTGTGAGAAGCCTTTGTCGCTGCTGGGTCCGACAGCTGCAGGAACAAACTTGCTCGCCTTCCACGTGCCTGTGGCCGGGAAGGTGTGGCCGTCCCTGCTCTTGAGAAGAGTAAAGTTGGGCCCTGTTAGTGGAGCTGAGGCTTCCTGAGAACCATCTCAGGTTGCAGGGGTGATCTTGTCCCCGGGAAATCTGGCCACATCTGTAGGCAGTTTTGGTTGTATTCAGGGGCTCATGCTAAATGGCATTAGGATGGTTAACCCTGGGCCAAGCTACCTTCCACAATGCACAGCACAGACCCCACAATAAAGACCTGGGTGGCCCAGGATGTCCACGGCCGCAAGGCCGAGGACCTGGGACTGCACTGAGGACAGGTGGGAGATGGCAGCCCTCCCACTGATGACTGACAGGGATACTCCTGTCCCTGCCCCGTGCTGCTCCTCCGCCTTTACCGTTCTCCTCAGGTTTCTGAGTCCTAGGTCCTTTCGTGCACTATGCTAGGTAGCTTTCCATGTTGTTCTCAAGCAGCTGCAATTGCTCCTCCATCTGCAGAGTGCGGGAGCACTGGTGTAGGTCGGCTTGTGCTGGATGCAGGACTGCCCCGCCTCGTCCTGCTCTCACTCCTTGGAGGGGCGATGGCAAAATGCTTGGCTGAGCTTTGGGTGGGACACCGCAGCCTCAGATGTGGCCATGCTGCGGTGACCGTGGTGGGTATCCAGGGGGCCCCTCCTGGCTCTGTGCTCCTTGAACTTGGACAGCTAAGGTTTGTGCGAGGTGCCTCGCTGCTGGCACCCTTCGAGGTGCTGCACGCATGTGAGGGCCGTCCTCCTGTGCTCCTTCAAGTGCCCTTGCTCTTGGGGCACAGAGCCCCCGTGACTGCGGGGGTGGGCCGGGCTGAGGGTCCAAGAGCTGCTCAGTGACAGGGACTTGCTCTTTGTCTTCCACCCGGGAAAGCCCAGTGCGCCATCTGAGCTGGCTACACCGTTGGGATAGTGCCACGCATTCGTTTACCTGTTGTGGTGCTGGGGATGGTGTATACCAGGCAGGCACGCTACCACTCCGCTCCTCCCAGCCCATGGTGCTGTGTCTTGCTTCACTTCTGCGCAGCATCACTTACCAGTGTGTCTTCCATAGCTTAAAACCTGCATGCTTCTCTCCTTATCATTCAGCCCAAAAGCCAGGGGTGGCTCAGACCAGTGGTGGCCGGGGCAAGGGTCCACACCTGCGCGGGGTAAGGCGGGGCAGGGGTGAGGGACTGTGCTCTGGGTAGTCAGCATCCGTGGGAGCAAAGCGGCGAACCCACAGGGAGGGGCCGGCAGCCTGGAGGAGGCTGGGCTTGAAGGGCGTCTGAGCAAATCAATGACTGCACTAAGGACAGTGGGAGTGGGGTGTTGCTGTAGGGGAGGGAGTCACAGCTACAAAAGTCAGGGAACAAAAACGGACTTGTAAATGGTGAGTATGAGTGGGAAGCGCTGATTTCAATGCATAGTTCTCAGTATCACTCAGTAAACTCAGAAATTAAAAAATAGGCTAAATAAACGATACAGGAATTATACAGACATATAATATTGTAAACACATCAGATACATTGTGTAAAGTACAGATACGCCAGGTAAATGCATACATCCCCTCATCCGTCTGCTGACAGCAGCGCTCCAACAACGCACACCCAGGTGCCTGCTCCTCGCAGAGGTGACCGAGAGCACAGAATGGCTCTGGACGCCTCCCGGCTGAGACAGAAAAGAGCCCAAGGGAGGATCAGGACATATGAGAAGACCCAGCTGCTCCCCACCAAGCTGGGGGGTTCACCATCAAAGCAGCGGCAGTAAAGGACTGCAGTGTGCCTGAAGTAGGAAAGCCTGAGTCCAAACTGATACAAATATATACATAAATAGATATCTTGAATGTTTCAAGAGGAATGGTATATTTAAACAGTTTCAAATAAAAGAGCAAAAAAATATTTAATAATTACAAATGGGGGGAATAAGGAACTTCACAGCAGAGAAGCTTATTGGATCTGCCCAAGCCAAGTGAGCAAGGTGACCTTCATAAAGGACAAACTGAAATCTTGAGCCACCCGGCAGAGGTCAGTGAGCTTGCAGAATCTCCTCTGTGATATTCCTGGCAAAGATGCATGACACGAGTCCAACTATAAGGAAGTATCGGGCAAAGCTAAATGGAGGGGCATTGTACACAGTGACAGCTTACCCTCTAAAAGTATCAGTCAGCTAGGTGTGGTGGCCCACACCTGTAATCCCAGCACTTAGGAGGCTGAGGCAGGAGGATCACTGAGAGTTCGGGGCTACAAAGTGAGTTCAAGGCAGCCTGAACTGCAGAATGAGACCCTGTCTCAAAAAGGAATAAACAAAAACAAAAGCAAAAACAAAAAACAAACAAACAAAGCATCAAAGCTGTGGAAGCTGAGGGAGGTCTGGGCCTGTTCCAGACTGAAGGAGGTGGAAGAGTCATGCTGACTAACATAGCATGTGCTTTTGTGCTGGCCTCTTTCACCATTCAGGAGATGCTAAGACTGTTGAAATGCTCACAGCGCCTGAGGGTTCTGGGTAACAGTTCACCACCACTGACTTCCGGATTTTGACGGCTGAATCACAGTTTGTGGGAGGGAGGCCTCGCTGGTGGGAAACCTGTCAAATACCCAGGGCGATGGCCTACTTTCAACAGTTCTTTGGACTGTGCTTATGACATTTCAATAAGCTTTTGATTTAAAAAATATTTTTAGGTAATATGAGGAGGAAGCAATCAGTCAAACCCAGAATATGGGACACCAAGACCACAGTGATGCTGAGGCCGCAGAGGGGATGCTGAGGGCATGGACGTCCCAGACACTGTTCTTTGCTCTGCGTCCTACCATGGCCCTGTGAGGAAGAGGGCCAGGACAGTGGAGGGATTGTGGGGGAGGAAACCAAGGCGCAGCTGGTGAAGCCAGTTCCTCAAGGGTTCAGTGGCAGAGTCGGGCCGGCTTTGCCTCCAAAGCCCGGGCTCCTGTCTGCAACCGGGTTCTGTAACTGCTGAGTGAGGGTCCTAGCTTCAGACATCACAGGTCAGTGGGCAGTATGGGATGAGGAGGGGGGCCTCAAGCTTCTCGGCTGCCCTCGGGAGCCAGGGTCCTCGGCACTAAATCAGTCCCCTCTGCGGCCTCGGCACCGCTGTGGTCTTGGGTGTCCCATATTCTGGGTTTGACTGATTGCTTCCTCCTCATATTACCTAAAAACGTTGTTAGGGGGCTGAGTGGCGCAGCGCTCCCGAGTGGCAGCCGAACACCAACAGAGCGGGCACACAGGTCACACGGGGCGGAGCCTGCGAGCCCGCCCTGTCTGACCTCCCCTGCCACCCTCCTGCTGCCCCCGCTCAGGCCCTGCAGCAGCAAGGAAACCCTACAGTCTCATCATCCAGTGACCCGAAAAGTGCAATTAAGTTGAAAATTAGTTGGCATAATTAATGAGACAGGTAAATAGCTCCTGTCAACACCAATCAATCCTTTCTGCATAAAATCAGCACAGTGAGGGCAGGGCAGGGTGAGGAGAAGGCAGCTGCTGCATCTGCGGGTGGGGTGGAACAGGCCGGGCGCCCCCAGGTGCCCGTGCTCACCCACCCACAGGCCCTTCCGAGCTGCTTTCCGGGGCGCAGCCTGCCCAGGGCGTCCCCAGCAATTCCATGCTAGCGCCTGGCGGAATCAGGCTTGATTTCCAGCACGCTTGGCCGCCGGGCCCTCTGGGCCCCTCTGCTTTCTAGTTCAGAGTCCCAGGCCCTCGCTGGGGATTTCTGGCACGCATGAACGTCCTGGGGTTATTATTTGTGGTTAATTTGCAGCAGCTTCTTAAAAGTTGAGGTCTAAATTCCACGCAGTGACATCTGCCCGTGTCACCGTGCCGGGCTGCAGTGTGGAGACACACGTGTTCCTGTGGGCGCCGGGAGCAAGCCCCAGAGGCCCCCTTGCCGCCAGCGCTCCTGGCCCCGTCGCGGCCTCCCCTGGCCCGGCCTCTGCCAACACGATCGCTCACCTGCCCTGAGCCTGCCATCGGTGCACGAGTGGGTGGACTCACAGGGGTGAGCCTTGCCCGTGGGTGCCCATGGGTGCACGTGCGCGGCTGCGTCCCTGGTCAGCGAGCGTCCGAGGGAGAGGGGGTTCTGTGCACGGCCGCACCTCAGCGCGAGCACCCACTTCCCCGGGAAGGGCGTCGTCTGGCTCTCATTTGGGGGATTTAGGAATAAAGCCTGTCTAAATGTTCACATACAGGCTTTCGCCTGAACGCGAGTTTCGCGTGGCTTAGGTGAGTACCTGGGGGTGAGACCCCGGACTCTGCTGGGGCGCGTTTGAATATAACTTTGAGAGAACCCGCCTCGGCCTCCTGAGTGCCAGGACCCTTTGTCGGCCCTCAGCGACCCATGAGACTCCGTCCCTCACACTGGCCAGCAGGCGCGGTTTAAGGACGCCGCGCATCGCAGCCCCTGCAGGGCCAGGTGCACAGCGCGCGGCCGCAGCCACTGCGCGGGGGCGGGGCCTTGTTCAAAAGCCGAAGCGAAGCGAGCGCCGCTCAGCTACTGAAACCTTTCTTCTGCGGTCTTTCTTTCTGCTCCCAGTGGTGGTTTTTTTTGTTTTGTTTTGTTTTTTCCTTCTTCTCCCCCCCCCCATGGTGTTTTTAACCCACTCTTTCATGTTTTAAGTAAAAAATGAAATTTAGAATCATCCGCACAAGTTTTACCACTTAGTTTATTGTGCAATGTCACTTTCAGCGCGGACCTCAGAACACGAACCTGGTGTAGAATCACAGGATTCCAACGCACGCGCACGCGGTTCTTGCAGAAAGGGGGGAGCGCGCACGCGCACAGGCTGACTCTCCCTTTCGTCTGCCTCTGTGGTTCGCACACATCCCGCCAGCACGGCCTCCGGTTACTGAGGAACGATATGAAAGATAGAAGGAGAAAAGGGCAGTAGCCTTGTCTGCCCTTCTGTCGCGTTCTGGGCACACGGTGATTGGTTGGCCAACAAGGGCAGCAGCAGGAGAGAGAGTCTGTGGTAGAATACTGTATTTGTGTGTGTCCTTAGAATGCAGTTGTTTTTTGAGTACTAGGGATTGACGGGGTGGGGGTGTCTGCCACTGAGCTGTATCCTCAGCTCTGAATCCTCCTTTCATGGGACAGGGTCTTGTTAACTTGCCCAGACCGGGCTTGAACCTGGGTTCCTCTTGCCTCAACCTCCTGAGAAGCTAGGATTACAGGCGTGCACCACCACACCTGTCTGCCTTTGCTTTTTTCTGCACTTGAAGCGTTTGAGTTTGAACAGAAAGCATGGCTTCTTGGTCCCTCAGTGCCCGCTTAGGTATGGACTTCAGACCCTCGCACTTGTCTGGTCTCTCCTCCCTTGCGATGTGAGCCTGACTCGGTAGCCTGGGGCGCTGTCCACGTGGAAGGGGCTTGGCTGGGCGCAGCCGCCACTGCGCACGCCTCTCTCCCACTCACTGCACTGGAAGACGTGCCGGAAACCCAGCTCCGTGACTGGATCGGTGGGAACCCTAAGGCGCTGACAACAGGGCATTCTCAAGTGTGGAGTCCATCTGACCTCCAGGCCCTGGGCAGCAGTGTGGGGAAATACGTTTTCTCAGATACATTATTTGTGACACCAAATTAAAAGGAGTTGTTTATAATATAGAAAGTGCAAGCCCTGAAATCCTATCTGGATAAGTTACTTGGGGGTTTTTTGCTTGCTTTTAAGACAGGGTCTTGCTAAATTGGCCGAGCTGTTCTCAAACTCACCATCCTTTCGCCTCGAGCTCCCAAGTTGCTTGAGCTACAGGGGTGTGCACTGGGACCCACTTACGTGGGCAGTGTCTTGTTGATCTAACTTGTTTTCTGCATCGCTGGTGAAACTGTCCCCTTCTCCAGAAGAGTGTAAATTCTGTTCTTGTCCTGCACGGCTGATAGCCAGGCAGGCCCCACCAAGGGTGGATGGAACTAACTGGCTTTCAGAGAGCCCCACTGCCAGAAAACTGCTTCCCTAGCTGCAGAGTGCCTCTGACAGCAAGTGTGCGGCCCTTCCACACCAAATGACTCTGCAGTTCTCTGTGGACACCCATCGATCGAGTATCCTACAGTTCAGTCAGGTTGCTACCTGGCCAAGATCTCACTCCCA
The DNA here is from genome assembly GCF_000276665.1 of Chinchilla lanigera. NCBI lineage: Eukaryota > Metazoa > Chordata > Mammalia > Rodentia > Chinchillidae > Chinchilla > Chinchilla lanigera. The sequence continues at coordinate 2,062,339 of NW_004955540.1, read as the reverse complement.
CCAGGGTGCTCCCAGTTCAGATGCCAACTACATGTAGCAGATGCCTGAGCTGCCCACACTTCTGTCTTGCTTGGCTTCAAACCAGGGCTTCCCATTAGACCCCTGCTTCAGGTTCTGTAATTTGCTATATCAGCTCAAATCACTCAAGGAAGTGTTACTTGTATTGCCTTTATTATAAAGAATATTGTGCTAGCTTTGCATTGCTGTGGCAAAATACTTGAGAGAATTAACTTGGAGGAAAGATTTACTGTCTCACAGTTTGGTGTTTCCCATGCATGATCAGTTGGTCCTGTTGCTTTTGGGGTTGTGGAGTCACATCCCGCTCACCTCTCGGGGTCCTGGAAGCAAAGGCAGCGAGAAGGAAGAGGGGCCAGGGCTCCCATCCCCTCTTCCAGGACACTACCGATGACCTGGAGGCTCCCAACTCGGCCTGACTCTTAAAGGTTCCACTTGCCCTGTCCAGGAACCACAGAGTGGGGCCAATCCCTTCATACATGGGCCTGTGGAGGATGATCCACACGCAAGGCATGGCAGGCCCCCTGGAAGCCAGAGCAGAAGGTGACAGGAGCTTCGACCACCACGGGACGGGACACAAGGCCCTCCTGGCACCTGGTGTGTTTACAGTGCAGAAGCTCTTCATGTCCAGGCATCTGGGGTTTTGGAGATCCCTGCCCTCCCCAGAGGTTTGATGGGGTTAAGCTCCTACTCTCTCCTCAAACCTTACCGCTGGGGTGATCAGCTCTCAGCCTGGAGCCACCCAGCCCCACCCCCATATTAATCAGCGCAGGAAGATGCCTGGCCACCTGCAGGTCTCAGGGCTCTTAGGGACTCTGTGTCAGGAACCAGGAGCTGAGAACTCAGATGTAACCAACCAGATATAGTATCTGGGGTGCTCCTATCACCCCTACCCCTCAGCAAGGATTTTAGGAGCTCTGTGCCAGAACCTGAACCAAAGATCAGGAACTTATATCAAAACATCGTATACCATGGAACAAGCTCTTCGTGTTCCCTGCCTTTGTATTAGGGCGGGAATGGGGAGCAAGGTGGTCTTGGCCACCCCCTTCCCTACAGCTAGGGTTACAGGGTCAAGGATATCAGAGGATAGAGAGGAACTGTGGTGGATTGACAGCTGGTGGTCAACTTCTAACATAAAGGTGAACGGAGTCAGCGTGGTGCTGGGTGTGGGAGGCCCACCTGGGGATTGTTGCCAGCAGCATAAGAGGCAGACCTGGAGAGGAAGAAGGAGAGAGGCTGTTGGGAGCTGGGAGAAGCTGTAAGGAGCTGTTGGTTCTGTTGGAGGAGCTTGTCATGCTGGCTTTTCTGATGAACTCGGCTGTTCTCATCATTTGAGGAGCTTAGGACCTTGTTGTTCTGAGAATGGCTTTGGTTCACTTTGAGGGAGCTCTGGTCCTCACTTTGAGCGAGCTCTGGTCCTCACTGTGAGCAGTACTTCCTGGCTGCAGAGGAGAAGATGGTACACTGCTCAGTCTCCTGGAGAAGCTTGTCATGTTGGCTTTCCTGATGAGAACTCGGCTTTCCTCATCATCAGAGGAGCTCAGAACCTCACTGTTGCTGAGGATGGCTGTGGTACCCTTTGGGGGAGCTCTGGTTCTTACTTGGAGTGTTGCTTCCTGGCTGCAGTGCAGATCCCTCAGCCTGCTAGCACAGATCCTTCATCCCACTGGCACAGACTTTTTAGCTTCCACCACGGACCTTTGGGCCTTCCCAGCACAGATCTGTGAACAGGCCTGCATGAGACATTGTCAGGGCTCTAGGCCTCTAGTTGGACTCATGGGAGGCATTGTTATGGGCCCTAGGCCTTCAGCTAGACTCGTGCAGAACACTGGCGTGAGATCCAGGGCTTTGGCTGCATTCTTTGGTCTTTCGTGTGTGGACAGACTTCCTGCACTGTCTTTCTATATGATTCTTTGGGTGAGTATTATAAATAATCTTATAAAATATGTGTCCTCAATTATATTGTTTCCCTTGCAAAACCCCAAACCATGACAGAAGCACACAGTCCTCCCCTCAGAACATCTCTCTACGGCCTTGGAGATAACTATCTCAGCGCTCACGTTACATAACCCTAAAGTCCTAACTGACCTGGAGCAAGTGTGGTCCTTGCAGGGCTGCTGCTCTGAGAGGGCTGAGAAACTTCCTGCAGCGCTGCCCCCTGTCTCCTTTCCTTGGAAAACAGAGCTCTTGGTTTCTGCTTTTCATTCTGTAAATATTATGTTTGTTGTAAAAATTTGGGGAAAACAGATAAGCAACAAGAAATAAAATGCTTTACCGTGAAGACATGGCAAACATTTTCCTAGTCATTGTCAGACCTCACACCTGGTAACTGAGCTGTCAGACCTCAGACCTTGTAACTTGTACCGCAGTCTTCCTCCCTGCACGACTGCTGGGATGCTGAGCAGCTCAAAAGCCTTCCCCAAGGGATACGGGGCTCAGCGGTGGAAGAGGGCGAGAGAAGTACAAAGGACCAGGCTTCGGACGTATATGTACCAGTGCCCCTGCCTGGGTGTGTTCACTATGCATGGCAGACATGGACTGTCCTCACTGCTCACCGGGACACAATACCCAGCGTCAACAAATTAAAGGAGAGGTTAATTTTGGTTCCTGTCTTTAGCCCATGGTTGGCTGACCCCAGGCTGGCAGGCTTGGTCTAAGAGCTGGCCAGCGCCAGCGGGAAGAGGAAGGAGACAGAGGCGGAAGCTGGGGCAGGAGACGCCCGCTCCCAGGGACTGCTCTTCTGACCAGGCTCCACCTCCTAACGCCACATTCAGCCCAGGCACCCCATAACCCAGTCACCTTCCAAGAGCCCTGCCAGTGAGTGCACTGAGGCTCTGAGACAGGCTCTTCTGGAACAGTTGGGGATGTGGGTGTCTGTCTGTCCTCCTGGCTAGGTGGCCCTTACTTTGTGACATCCAAGCAGCCCTGGCCCTCCAGAACATTCTGTAATGAACAAGTACACTGTACCAGTTCCTTTCTGCTCAACTAGGCAGAGCAGATTCTGCTGTCTGCAATAAAAAAGCTCATGCTTTGATGTCCACTCGGCTCTGTCCCTCCTTTTTTTTAAATTTTAAAAATAAAAGGAGGAAAACATTCACAGACACAACGATTTACAAAATAGCAAAAGAACAATACAAACAATACAGAGTTACAAAGTGGTAGGAAATTAACAATGCTTGTTGTATTACATATTGATACCTTCAAAGTGGTTTCTCATGAAAACAGATAGAGACATGCAGTATTGATCAATCATGGACTCATTAACTGTTTCTTTCAGCAAAGAAATAGAAGACAGTAGATCAACTACATTAACTATCCTGTATATACATACATACAAAATTTCTCCTTCTTTCCCTT
>NW_004955540.1:2054184-2056057 GCF_000276665.1 Chinchilla lanigera | reverse complement strand
CCCGGGGTGGGCGCTGCGCCCGTGCTGGTCCCGGCCACTAGCAGCGGAGCCGGAGAAGGCTGCGCCGGGCGAGGACCCGCTCGGCCGGGGCTGCGAGCAGACTGACCACGGCAGACACGCTCGGCCGGGCTGCGAAGAGCGGGCACAGACGCTCGCCGGCGACTCCGCTCGGAGAAGGGGCGACACAGGCGCTCCGCAGGGGCGGCAGCGCGGCAGGGTTGCATGGGTAGAGAGTTTCGGCCAGATCACAAAAACATCTTGAAAATAGAGAGTAGCGACAGCTTCACACTGTGAATGTACTTGACACGCCTGGATTGTACACTTAAAATGGTAAAGTCATACATTTATAACTATTTGTTTGAGACAGGCCTTGAAGTGTGGGAATCCTCCTGCCTCAGCCTCCTGAGCACTAGGATTACAGGTGTGTGCCACTATGTCTTGTTCAACAAGTTTAAAATAATGTAATATGTTTAAATTCATTAGTTATACACTTTAAATGGATGAATTGTATAAGGTGAATTACATCGGTAAAATTGTTTTACAAGAAATAAAAATATGTGAATATATTTTATGAAGAGTACACATTACTTGTCGAATATGTTGGGTTTCCCACTTTCCTCTTTCCTGTTCTCCCCGGCAGCAGCCCTGGCTCTTGCAGATCTGGGCGGACTCTGCACAGACCCCAGTCCGGGCTGACCCGGTGGAACGCGGCCCTGGGCTCCTCCCGTGGGCTCTGCAGCGCCCTCCCAGGATGCGTTTTCGCCCCTGCGTCCCCCAGGAGGTCCCCTGCCGGGTCTCGCACCGAAGTTGCCCTGCCCGGCCACCGCGAGCTCAGCTCCAACACGCGTATGCACACACGCTACTCTGTGAAATGGGCTCAGGACAGCCTCTCTGCCTCTCAGACGGGATCTAAACGCATCAGGGCCACCTGGACCGGACCCTGCCCGCTACGAGAAGATGTCCCAGAGAGACAAGGCCTAAAGTCTCCTGATCAGTCAGAAGAGCTCCGCGGGGCTGGACTCCCTCCCTGGCGACCTCCTCAGCGCCCAGAACCCGACGCACCGTGGTCGGCCTGGCTGGGACTGAGAAAGGGCGGGACCGCAGGGACTGATACGAAGCTGCCAGGCTGATCAAACTTTGATCAGCAATTCTCAGGGTGTAACCTGAGATGCGTTGGAAGGGCTGTGGCAGAACTCTCTCCGTCGTTCCCGCGTCTTCGTGGGAACCGGGCTTCTCCGCGTGTACATCTGTGAATGTGAAATCGGGACCAGAGACGGAGGGACGGGCCACACACACCGGCCTGAGGGGGCAGAGTCACGTCCTCTTGCAGAGGCCGCTGTTTGTATATGTGTCTTTCCCTGTGATACTTTCTTCAACGTTATAAATATATTTGACTTTTGATTATAAAACTAATCATGTTAATTGAGAATATTTGACACTCTGAGCCTTGCGATCACAAGAAGCAAAGTGATCAATAAAAGCATTTAATCATAAAGTAAGTATTATAGGTGGGTGAACTTCTGAGGTGGGGGAATAGAATGCAGATATGGATTCGAGGGGGAAATTAAAGGAAGACTTTCCAATATTAAAGAGGCGCCGTGTTCAAAGCAGACCCCGTTTGCAGGACATCCGTCGGTCTGCGGAATTCACCGAGCGCACGCAAGGTGTCCCCAGTGCGGCTAACGTTGACATCAGCACCGACGACACACTCCTCGCTGCTGCTGCACCCTGGACGGAGCTCAGGGGACACTGGCTGAGCGCGGGCATCTTCGCAGGGTCCAGACACCGAGAGGGGGCGGCTCGAGCTGCGGCGGGGCCGGGGTTGCGGGAGCCCCGGGAGCCACGCGCGGCTGGATTAGCCGCGGTCGAGCCC
>NW_004955540.1:2052296-2054084 GCF_000276665.1 Chinchilla lanigera | reverse complement strand
TGGGTCTTTGAATTTGGGGGGGCTGATAGTTTTTAATTCTTTATATGTTCTAGGTAGAAGCCCTTTGTCTGAGGGAGCTCTGTCCCTCCTTCACAGCTCGTGTCCTAATACGGGATTGTTCTGTTTATGGATTTAATTTGTGAACTCAACATCTCTTACTGCTGGTGGAACCACATTGTCTTGTTGACCATGTCCACCCAGCGGCGCCCCGCAGCAGGGCTCGGTAAGTATCTGTTAGGTGAAGCATTGGTAGCCTCCCAGCAGCCCTGTGCGGGGAGAGCAGGCAGCCTGCTTCATGGAGGACTTTATGGCTGTTCCTTCTGTGTTCATAGCCCCACCCCTCCAACTCTTGCTGACGCTTCTCTCTTTTTTTTTTTGTTTTGTTTTGTTTTGGTTTTTGTTTTTTTTTTTTTGGTTTTTCTCGGGTACCGGGAACCGAACTCACGACCTTGCGCTTGCCAGGCAGGCGCTTTTGCCGCTGAGCTAAATCCCCAGCCCCCTGACCGCTTCTCTCTGTAGAGAAAAGTGAGGTGCTAGAGGCCTGCCTGCAGCCACTGGAGGACTGCCAAGATGAACCCACTCACTGTGGCCAGTTCACTGCTTTAGAGTAAGCAAAGACCTGCTTGGTCGTGTGCGTGCATGCATATGTGTGCGTGTGTGTGTGTGAGCGAAGTAGGGACAGATTTCTGAACGTGAAAAGACTCACAGGTTCAGGTTGGTAAACATACCTTTCATTCACTCCACACGCAGTCACTGAGAACCGACCGTATGCACACATGTGGGTAGTGCTCAAGAGTCTTGGTTCTGGGTCCTCAGGAAAAAACCCACTAGGGGCCTGGACTTCCCAATAAATGCAATCATAACCACTCTCCCTCTGGCCTCCTGGCTATTGTCTAACTTACTGGAACTCTGTACACCTTGTCAGCCAGATGGTGCAACTTTGCCCTAACACACTTGTGCAAGCTCAGGCCCAAACACTATGTTTGAAATACAAGTGGGGGAGCAGAGTTTAGAGACAGCGTTGGAAGGAACTGTGTGCCTCCCCTCCACATGGTAGCCTGGGAAGGAGGAGGCCCCAGCACGGCTCGCGACAGCACATGCACATGACCCCTGCCCTTGCTGCTACACCTGCAGGAACTGTGACCACTGCCCGGTTCTGGCTCTGGACCTGGAAGGGGCAGCCCCAGCTCAGCACCCACGACCTGTCTCACCTGTCGGTTGGGCTGGAGGGCCCTGCAGGGGAGTGCTGTAACCTTTCCTTTCCTCTGGCTAGGAGCCCTGCCACCCTACACAGCATGGGGAGCGCAGACACCGCGCCTGCACCTCGGAACAGAGCCTAGGGGTGCGAGCGCGCTGAGGCCGTCAGTTGCAGCCCTGCCCCCGGGCGGGGGGGGCGCTGCGGGCTGGACAGGACAGCAGGGAAGAAACTAGGCCCCTGAGCCTGGTGAGCGTTGCCGGGACACAGCAGAGAGGCTGCACCTCGCTCAGGGGCTGGGGACCGGGACGGCAGAATTGGCGGGGGCGGGAGAGCAGCGAGGCCGAGGACCTGGCCTGCATCTCGGGCACGGAGCTGCGGGCTGGACGTGGACAAGGCCAGCAGAGCCCCTCGGAGACATCCGGCCGGCAGCGGCGAGCCTGCCCTCTCCATGCCCTGTCCGCTCGGAGCTGACTCGGGCCTCTTCCAGGAACAGCAGCTGACTCCTCTCCGCGCTCGTGGAGGAGAACACAACCCCGGCCGCGGGCGGCGGGCTGCGCTGCCCTGCGCGGACGAGGGAGGCGGGCTGCCTC
>NW_004955540.1:2032847-2049456 GCF_000276665.1 Chinchilla lanigera | reverse complement strand
AACAATACTTAAAACTAGCAGTACCTTTAGCATAACTAAAACATACTAATTTCAACTATTTGCTAGACAGCTCTGGAGCTGATTTAGATACCTGCTTTCTGACCCTCATAGCAACTTTGGAAAGCAGGTATGACTAGGTCCATCAGAAAAAGGGTGACTCGGAGAAAGATTCCTTGCCTAGTAAAACCTGCATGTAGACCTACATGCTCCAACATAGAGTTCTCATTAGTAGAACTCTGGCCAATTCAGACGTACTTCCACTGGAGGGAAGGAAAACTCTCCACAAGGAAAGATCATTGCAGATCTGAGGAGACAATGACCTGGGAAAAGTTTGTCATTTTCGTTTTCTTGTCTTGCTAAGTAACATCACTCCTCTGGAAGTGTCTGGGTCAAACACACGCTCATAGGAACACTTAGAAAGCACTGCAAATTATATCCTTCAAATCTGATTATCCAAAGCGGGGGCAGGGGAAGACATAAAGGCAAAAGAGTGAAGTTGCTGGTTTAAACTACCTTTCTCCATTTCTTGTCTGGTTTGAGGTGGGGGAAGGTGAGGGAAGTATATCTGCAGGGAAGACAGGAGCGGTCCACCCGACCTACACGATGTTCTCACATGGAGAACGGAGAACGTCTCTCCATGTGACTCCTTCGGAGCTCAGGCACACTTCGGGGCTGACTGCTAGGAGTGTTCAGAGCCTGACAAGTACCACTCTTTTCAGCTGCCAAAGGGAGGAGGACGGGGGCGCTGTCTGGTGACTATCTGCAAGATTTCTTCGAGGCGGCGACCACCTCCTGGCATCTGATCTCCAGCAGCGCCGCTTGTACTCGAGTCCCACGACCCGCAAAACAGCGATGCCCGCACTCTGAGCCTCCGGGCCGCGGCTCTGGAGACTAGTCACCGCGTGCGCCCTTTCCTGCCCCGATGCGCGCGGCCAGCAGTCAGCGGGCGCCCCAGGCCCAGCTCGCAGGCCGGGCTTTCTCTCTGCACCGCGGGCTCCGGGGCCACGAGCCCCACGCGGCGCCACGCTCCCGCGCCTCCCCCACCCCGGACCCCAGCAGCGTTGCCGCCTCCCCCGGAAACAAGCCTGCTGAGCGGAGGCGGAGGAGAACCTTGGGCCTTCCGCTCTGATTGGTCTCCCCCCGCCGCGCGGGGCGAGGCGGCGATTGGCTGCCGGGCGTTGTCAGTCGCCGAGGCCGGAGCCATCGCCGGGAAGGCGCAGCCGGGCTCGGGGCTCGGGGCTCGGGCTCGCGCGGCCGCTGGACACCCAGCCGTGGGGACGGGTGCGGGCTTCTCCCTCTCCGCTGCTCCGCCCCCGCCGTGCCTGCTCTGCCCGGCTCTCCCGCCGCACACGCGGCCGCCTGACGGAGGCAGGGGCTTTGGGGTGCAGAGCGTGTAGCTGGGAGGAGAGTGCGGCCTTCTCCTAACCCTCGGATCCTCTTATTATAGCGGCTGAGCGAGGCAGGAGCAGAGCAGGCGGTCAGACAGCGCCGGGCCTCGAGTCCGTCGGGTGTGGCGGAGGTGCTCCTGAGGACTCGTCACGGTGGCCGGGTCTGCACCCCTCCCTCGGGGTGGAGGGGGCTGGGGACGACGGGTATCACCTTCTGACCAGGTGGGCCATCCCCTCCACCTGCTGAGACCGGACAGCTGAGACCGAAGACCAGGACTGCAGACTGTCGCCCCCGGCAGTGGTGCCGCTCACGTACCCGCTACCGCCGAATCCGCGTTATCAGGCGGCTCGGCTGCAGTTTTATTAGCTGATCATAATTTTGACCCACGTTGTGCCTGCCTCATGATTTTGCTGTGGCGCTGCCTTTGAGAGGTGGGCTCCTTGGCAACCCGCTGGGGACGCCTCCCGTCTCCCAGGAGCTATCCCTAGTCCCCGTCCCCCACCCTATTCTCCACTCTTCACTCAGTTTTCCTACTTCTTCCGTTGTTCGCTGAAACTCATTCTCGGACGTGAGGAACAGGAACTCGCGTATCTGACACCTAGCATTTCCCCTCCATCACCTTCATCTGCAAGTGCGTGGAAATAGACACTAATGCTTCCGCCCCCCTAGCTAGAGGCTGCTGCCGCTGTCTCGCCTGCCAGTCCCGCAAGCCGGCCGCAGCCCTCGGCGTGGTGCGGTTCTCCTCCGTCAGGGTGCGGGCTGCGGGGAGGGGCGTCGCGCGGCTCCGCGGTGCGTCCTCTCGGCGCACCCCAGTGCGTGGGGAGCCGGAGGGCGGCGCCGCCCGGCCGCGGGTGTCCCTTCCCGCCGCGGGCCGCTGCGTCCACACCCGCCGGCCGGCCTTGGTGATGCCCCACCGCCCCTCCCGCAGACCCGAGCCGGGCCTGCCGCCCAGGGCTGCCCTCTGGAGCTCTGCCCCGGCCCTGGGACTCATCCGAGGCTTTCCGTGTGGTGCAGGCGCTCTCTGGCACGGCCAGCCACTCTCCCTGCTCAAGTCGCGGGTGCTTGTGTCCGGACTGGACCCGGCTGGCAGCTCGGGCTGAACCCGACGCTCGGAGGTTAAGGAGTCTCCTGTTCGCGCGGTCAGCCTCCCTGCCGACGGGGGTGAAGCACAGGTAAGAGGAGAGACCTCAAGCAAGCGACCCTCTGCAGCAGCCTGCGAAGGCCACTCTGCAACAGTCTTCGGCAACGGCTTCAGTCTCGCTAGGACACTGGGAAAGGCGAGGGCCAGGCCCAAAAAACGTCAGGTATGAAAAGTCCTCTGCCCCAGTTAGCGTCCCCCTCAGTACTGTTCAGCTCACACTGGCTTCGCAGACAGTCGCGTAGATCCCTCTGAAGCCCAGCGTTTAGCTAGTCCGTCCATCGCCGGAGAGAAGGAGCCACACTGAGGACGGCCCCGCCACGCGCCGAGTGCTGTAGAGAACGCCCGAGACAGAGCCAGCGCGCAAAAGCCTCAGCCCAGCTCAGTCCTTCTTCAACCCCAGGGCACTCACACTATGAATAAACGGGTAAGGTGAGGTGTCTGCGCGGGAAGGGACACGCGCGGCCAGGAAGCAGGGAGAGCCAGAAATTATATCTTACAGTTCACTAAATGCCAACCAAGCACATATGGCCGAAGAAATTCAGCCAAGTGTCTGAGATCTGCTAAGGCAGCCACTTTATCCAGATGACTACTGGGAGAAATGTAGGCTTGGGGACCCCAGAACCTCTTCACTTGGTTGAGGGTATTCATGACTCACTCTGGTTGGAAGGACAGAATTGTTTGTTTTTTTTTGGTACCAGGAATCGAACTGAGGAACTTAAGCTTGCCTGGCAGGCACTTGTGCCACTGAGCTATATCCCCGGCCCCTGAATTGTTGTTTTGAGAGAGGGTCTCGCTATGTAGTTCAGGCTAGCTTTGACCTAGCTATGGAGCCCAGGCTGGCCTTTAACTTGTAGCCTTGAACTCATAGTGATCCTTCTGCTTCAGCCTCCGATATGCTGGGATTACAGGTGTGCACCACCATGCCTAGCTAGAAATTTTCAATAACGAACTATTATATCTTATGTACAAGGTGTGTGTAGTTGTAAAAGCAATGGAGTAGGCATAAATCATAGTAAAGAACCAAACAGGGGTAAAGAATTAGCAATATACAAGCTGATTCTCTCAGGCAGGATCGCAGGATTGTAAAATTCGAATGCTTCTAAGCGAACAAGCAGTTTTTAGCTGCCATTGCACCACGTCTATTTGACATCCCATGACCTCTACTGTTAAACCCTCCTCAGCCTGTCCCATGAAAGCTCCATCTGACCCCTTTTAGAAATGGGGGTGAGGCTCAGAGGTCCAGTGCACCTCTGCTGGGAAGCCAGGCGGGGAGCCAGGGATGGGGATGAGTCGGCTGGGACAAGCAGGCAGTGGACAGAGCTGGAGTGGCACAGCCAATGACGAGTGGGCGTGCAGTGGGGTCACTAACAAAGCAGAGCCCTGCTGCAGGCACAGGGCAGGAGGCTGCCCACAGGGCAGAGCTCCGCAGGGGTTGCCTCGTTCTCTCTGTCCAGGCTACACAGTTGCTGAGATGACTTCCTGTTCTTCATTTTCCACGTGCCTTTAAGAAAAACTTGCAACTACTACAGGTACTGAAGTTTATGCCCGTCTTTGCAACCTAAGAGCTGAACACAACTTTAAGTTTTCAAAAAACTTTTATTGTGAAGAATTCAAGCCATTTACAAGCTACAAAGTGTAAAAATTAAATAAACACATAATTTTATGGAAATTTTTCTATACAAAAGGCCATCTTTATAGAGGTTTAATGTAAATAATAAAAAATCAGAGTCACTGATTGCAAACCGGTACCACCTGTCTGAGTCTCCCCAGGGGACACATCTAGGTAGCCACAAGGTGGGGGGTCTGACCTCTGCTGCGAGCCTGGGCGATGAGTCTCTGGCGAAGGGCTCTCACTTTCTTGATAAGATTTTGTTCCATGCTGTCCCATTCTGTTTTTCGATTTAAAGAAACTTGAAAACAAAACTTAAAATTAGCAGTGGTTAAATTTTTGATGTTAGCAATGCTAACATTTACTAGTCCCTCAATCAATCTGAAATGGCTGTTACACTTGGACAGATTGTACTATTTTAATCATGATTCTGGATTCTTCTGGTGTTAGTGGCTGTTCAAAGCATTTTTAAATTTTTCTTCTTGGGAATGTAGTCATAGAACAAATTTCACAGTTTTGCAAGTTGGAATGCTTTTTCTCATTACAATTAACTATCATAGTAAGGAAGCTTACTGTTTTGAAGATCCTACATTCCCTTTTCCAAACGCATTTCTTTGGAAGGTAAATGTGCTACAAAAATCTAGAATGAAATGAATATTCTGAAAACCAAATTTCAGGGGCTGGGGATTTAGCTCAGCGGTACAACGCCTGCCTGGCAAGCCCAAGGTCGTGAGTTCGATTCCTGGTACCAGAAGAAAAAAAAAACAAAACAAAAAACTATATTTCTTAAACAAAGCAAGTAACATATGGTCCGGCCCTATGTAGTTCTATTTATCAACCAAATCTTTATTTGTTGTACTGAATAATGCTATCAGAGAACTTAGCTGCTTTTGTTTATTCAGCATTGGTAAAATTTGTAAATTAGGAAGAAAGTTTGTTTAAAAGGGAATGTAGGATCTTCAAAACAGTAAGCTTCCTTACTATGATAGTTAATAGTAATGAGAAAAAGCATTCCAACTTGCAAAACTGTGAAATTTGTTCTATGACTACATTCCCAAGAAGAAAAATAAAAAAATGCTTTAAACAGCCACTAACACCAGAAGAATCCAGAATCATGATTAAAATAGTACAATCTGTCCAAGTGTAACAGCCATTTCAGATTGATTGAGGGGCTAGTAAATACTGGAATTAAAAAAACAAAACTTAAAAATACACTTCCTGAAATTTAGTTATATTTAGTCCATTTCAATTTCTGAAAAACTATTTTATTCCCTAAAGGAATTCAACTTTTATGCTTTCTTGTTTTGCTGCCAAATGACATAAAGTTAGCTGATTCTTCCACTCCATTTTCAAATTCAGAACTATTCACTTAAGAAGTTTAAATTCTGCTTGGCACAATATGCACACCTATATCCCTAGTTACTCGGGAGGCTGAACTGGGAGGATTGCCGGAGCCCTGCAGTTTGAGGCCAGACTGGAAAACTGAGAGAACAAAAGAAAAACAGAAGTGTATGTTCTGATGTGACACCAGAGAGTAACGGAGAGTCTCTTGTATTTCACTTAACTCACAAATGAGTTTAATTCATATTCTGGTACGGAATATGCCACACTCATATTAAAATATGAGTCAGTAAAGACATTTTACACAATACTAGAATCTCATGCCTTGTTATTAGTAGTTCTAATAAAGAGCTTGTGTTTTCAGACTTTTGTAAAAGTTCTTTTAAATTGTTCCTCATCTATATGGCAGCTTTACTGAGAAAGTGAGTTGAAACAATGTCTGACACCAACATCTTATCCTCTCCCATATATATATATTTTTTTTAATTTTTAATTTTTTTTGGTATTGGGAATTGAACTCACAACCTTGAGCCTGCCAGGCAAGGTGCCGGTGAGTTATAACCCCAGCCACCCCTTATTTATTATAGATAAAAATTCTACCAGGAAATGTGCTAGCTGATGCTGTGACTACATTCGTGACATGTTCCCTTCCAGTCCCTTCCAAAAATAAACACCCTCCACCCCAAACCTTAGGATCAAAAGCCACCTGGCCAGTGCAAAGCCATGGCCTTCACAGTGTGCTTCTGCCTCTAGGGCCGACACTTTTCCCTCCCAGTAGCTGCTGGAAGGAGCCCTAGCAAGAGGAGTCAGGGAACCTCACAAATGTGACAGCTTGGACAAGAAGCCCGAAGTTTTCTTTTCCCACAGATGTGAAACACTTGGGCACCTTAGGTGGCTCCCTTAGTCCGGGGGTGGCTTGTGGTGGGCCTGAGCTCTGTGGGAGGGCAACAGTGCTGGTCCGAGGGGACATCTTGAGATTCTGCGGTATGTCTGCAGCTACACCCCTCCACCTGGGACACTGCAGAGGCTCTCCTGCCTCCAGTAGGTTTCCCACTAAGTATCAGCACCTGGGAAAACGGGGTCAATACACTATACTATCATTTAATCCTTCTTGCTTATCAACTTACTCTGAGCTGAGGAATCCGTTTCAGAAATGTCACTTAATTGTGAAGTTCCTGGGAAAGAGCTTGAGGCAGCCCGTTCATTTTGCAGCCTGTGTGCCTCTGCTGTGAAAGTGAGAAGGCAGGGTGTCTGAGAGGAGTGGAGACCCTTAGTAACAGTCAAATGGCCCTGGCCTGTAAAAACTGCCAAGAATGGTTAAAACCCCTTTCTTTTATCTTCTGAGAAGAACAAAGGCAAGGAAAGTGTAGTAGGAATTAAAAGCCAAGCTGAAGTTTTGGTAGTGGTTTTTAAAACAAAACAAAATGAAATAAAACAAAAAAGCCAACAAACAGCTGAAGAGGTTCCATTGTACGGATATATCACATTTTGTTTATCTATTCCTCATCTACGGGTATCTGGGCAGTTTCTACTTTTCGGCTATTATGGATAATGATGTCACAAACACTCATGTCTAAGTTTTTAAGTGAACATGTGTTTTCAGCTCTCAAGGCTATAGTATACTAAGGGGCGGGACTGCTGGGTCACTCAGTCATCATCACCTCTTTTTTTTTTTTTTTTTTTTGGTATTGAGAGATGCACATTAAAACAACACTGAGATTCCATCTCACCCCAGAAAGAAGGGCTATCATCAAGGAATCAACCAATAACAAATGCTGGCAGGGTTGTGGGGAAAAAGGAACCCTTCTCCACTGCTGGTGGGAGTGTAGGCTGGTGCAACCACTGTGGAAATCAGTGTGGAGATTCCTCAAAAAGCTAGGACTAGAGGTCTCATTGGACCCAGCTATTCTCTTTGTTGGTATCTTCCCAAAAGAACTGAAAGCATCATTCCATAGTGATATACGTGTACGCATATTATAGTGCTACAGTTTGTAATAGCTAAACCTTGGAAACAATCCAAATGCCCATCAACTGAGGAATGGATAAAAAAGATGTGTGTTTTTTTTTAAAAATATAATGGAGTATTACCCTGCCATAAAGAAGGACAAACTTGAGACATTTATTGCTCAATGGATGGATCTTGCAACCATATTCTTAACTGAAATACACCAGACACACGTGTAAATATGTACTGTATCGCTGGTGTGAAAAAGAAAGTGTAAGTAAGAACCAAATTGTACAAGAGATGGTGAAATGAGAAGAAACTGTTCAAAAGGAAAGGGGAACTAGGGAGGGGGAGTGGGGAAAGAAGGTAAGGGGAAAGAAAAAAATGAGAAAAGAATAAAATGGAAACAAAGCTTTGTAAATGAGGGGAAGGGAGAGAAGGGCAACAGGAGGGAGAAAAAGACAAATGAAGTTATACCATGTATGGGTATAAGTGCCCTATGATGTGATCACTGTATATACCTAAGCTGTACCGATAAACTAAATTAAATTTTAAAAAACAGGACTAAGTGTGAGGGAGCTGGGGAGAAGAAACAGCTCCAGAGGGTTAATCTTTTGTAAGATAATTTAAAAATATTTAATTTGGGGAAAAGTCACATTTTACCCCCACTCCCCCCAGCACTACTCGGATGCAATTTGGATGGTTAAATTTCCAGCATGAAAGGTAATGAGGGGTTCAAAAGTTGGCACGATTATGACAGCATCTAACCTAGCCTTTTACTTTTCAAATCTGTGAGTTAAAAGTCATGCACAGGGATGTAGCTCAGGGGTACTGCATTTACCTAAGGGCTAAAGGCCCTATATTAAATCCCCAGCATTAAAGAAAAACTGAAATGCATATAGCCACATTTTCCTAAGAGCCCCACTGACTGATGAACAGCTAAAGTAATACAGAATATTCATCCATTCAATGGAGTATTATTTGTCAATAAAAAGGAATAAAGTATTAATTCATGACACAACATGGTTGAAACTCAAAACATACCAAGTAAAAGAAGCCAGACAAGGAAGATCAAGAGACAGAAAGTCCATTACTTGTTGGGGGTGCAGGTGGGGTTGGTGGGAAAATGGAGAGTGACTGCTAATGGGCAGAGGACTTATTTTGGGTGTCAGAAACATGGCTTCTAGTGGTAACCGTTGCACAGCTCTGAATATATTTATTTTTGTTTTGTTTTGAGACAGGGCCTCACTTTGCAGTGCTGGCTTGCCCTGAACTTACTATGTAGCCCAGGCTGGCCTCAAACTCATGGCCATCTTTCTGCCTCAGCCCCTGCAGTCCTGGGATTACAGGTGTGTACCACCAAGCCTGGCCTGAATATACTTCTTCATTTACAGTAATATCATAAAATGTAAACAGATACACTGTATGGGATGTGAATTATATATGAGTGCTTATTTTTAAAGTAATGCATATATATTATAAAAGGGTGAAGAAATACAAAACACAGCAAACATGCACATACCTGTACTCTAGGATTTCAATTACAGTTTTGATCTTTCAGTTGATATTATCATAAACTTTATATCAAGGTTGTATCAAAACCTTGTATCAGATGTTTGACTAGCTCTTTTTAAGAAGATTCCTTGTGGTATTTTGATACATTATTGTTTGGGAG
Organism: Chinchilla lanigera; assembly: GCF_000276665.1. Lineage (NCBI taxonomy): Eukaryota > Metazoa > Chordata > Mammalia > Rodentia > Chinchillidae > Chinchilla > Chinchilla lanigera. The sequence continues at coordinate 2,040,356 of NW_004955540.1, read as the reverse complement.
ACCAGCTACTGGCAAAGTATATGTTTTGATTAAAGTAAACCAGAAATAGTACTCTGGGAACAAATCACATTCTAGATTAAGGGGATGCCAAGGACCATGAATCTGTGGGGTGCAAGTTCCACAAGATGGGTGAGCGTTTTCTTGATTGGAGCTGTTTTTCTTAATGTATCACCTTCACTTGCCCCTCCCACCAAAAAATAGTAACTAGTGACTACCTTTTAACTGAGCAAAATGTGAATAAAATGCCACAATTTATCCACAATGGAGCCTATTAAAAGAAGGAATCTATGACAGCATGAGCAGACACTCATGGACACTTACCTTGAATGAATGGATTTTCAGCACATTCCAAACCAGTACTCATCTCCCGCTTTAGAAACCACTTTCTAGGTGCATCTGAAAGGGCAGAAGCTTTCTTTTCTGACCTTAAATGCAACTCTTTCTCTTCCGCTTCCTTCCACTACATACAAGTAAATGAGAAAAAAAAAAATCATATGAAAATGGTGGTAACTCCACCTCTGAGAGCCAAACAAGCCCTCTGCTTCTGCTGCAGGTCTTGCACCTCTGGCCTCCAGACACACACAGTCTGTCTGGTGTACAGCACTGGACTTCCTGTGGCGGACCAGAACTATGGAAGAACTAGAGAGCGAAGTGAGTCTGAGGTCTCATGTAGGATCTTCAAGTGCCACAAAGCACACAGCTGGGTCCCAACTGTGGCTGAGATAACAATTCGTTTCCTAAGTTTTAAATCCTTTGAGACTAAACCAGTTTTGTGTTATGGCAATGAATTTTCATTTAAGTTGAATGCTTTATCTTAGTGATAAAGTTAACAAAATTCAGAGCATTAATTCTTTGCCCAGCCTTGACGATAGGAAAGACAAGTAATCTTTGCTAGTCCCTGATTTCTTCCTAATAAATTGATAAGTGAATCATCTTTACATTACCTCAGAAGATAACTAAAATAATAGATTTAAAATTATTCCATTCCAAAAGTTTGCCAAGTTCTAGAAAAGCTCCGTCTTTTACATATAATTTTTATAAACAATATCAATGCATTAAATAATAAAAACTCTTACATCTTAAGTTTAAAGAATCACAAAATATACACAGAAGGAAGGACCACAGAGATCCACCTCTCACATTACTGATGAGGGCACTGTGTTTGAGTGAGTTCCCAAAGCCACACATTCATCAGGTTAGCTGCAGGACTCAGAACTGGAGACCCAAAGAAGGATTTGTGCAGGATGTGAAAAGCACTTCCGGTGTTCTCAGTCTGCTCTCTGCTGCGCTGCTTGAGCCCGAGTACAGCAGAACCACACTTTACATAGTCTAACCCGAGTCAGCAGTCCTGATTTGCAAGAGGGGTTTCCGCTGCAAACTTTCCTGAGGCGAACAGCCTCTCTGCTTTACCCTCTCCCCAACTCCTTCCTTCTTGCCCTCCAAAGAAGGGTTAGAATGCAGGGCCCCATACCACTGGGGCAGGAGGTGGAAAATGAACCTAAGGTGGTGACTTCACAGAAACATACTGACAGAAGAAGCCAGCTTGCAGAGTAGACATTATGAGACAGCAGTGGAAAGGGGAAGGAACTTTCAAGCTTCATCTCCCCAGCTCTAAGGAAAGCACCCTGCGTCTGTGATATCTACAGAGCCTCCTCTCAGAGTTGCAGGGAGGATTACCCGAAGATACACGTGTGATATATACTTTTAGTTGTCTTTTCAAAATCCATTTTGATTCTTCTTTAGGAACAGAAAATTTTATTTGGAACATAATAATCCTTGCTAAAAATTACATTTCTCAGCATCCTTTGCGGTATCTGAGCCAAATGCAGCACGGAATAAGATATGGGACCCTGGGAAGGAATTAAAAAATGAGTTGGCTCAGGTGAGAGGTGGCACATTTTTGTACTTCTGCTCTACCTTCACCCAGCTGTCTGAAACACCTTCCTGCTAGCTGGGACTCCTGTAGTACTTTCAGTGGTAAGGCATCGCTGAGAATGAAAGCCAGGTCAGGCATGGTGGTGCACACACCTGTAATCCCAGCACTTGGGAGGCTGAGGCAGGATGATTGCAAATTTGAGGCCAGCCTGAACTATACAGTGAGACCCTGTCTTAAAAAAAATGCAAGTGATACACCAGGAAACACTGCGGAAAGACTGAAGGGTCCCTGAAGCCATGATATTAGCCCTGAACTTCCTACCCTTAGATTTCTTATGAAAAGAAAAACATTTCTCTCTTATTGATAATCATTGTTATTAGCCACTGCCAACAATTTCTGCCTATTTAAAACGTTTTACATTGTAAGTATAAAGAATTAGATAAATTAAAGAAGTAATATTATCTAATCAGCCAGGACAAATCCAGGAGCTGCAAGCTGAGACATAATAATGTAAATGAGAAAGATACTTAATCACTTTCAGGCAGCATCAATATTAGATGAATTCTTTCAGAAACATTCACTAAAATAACTTTTTTTTTTCAACAAAAATGATGCTTTTGGGGCTGGGGATTTAGCTCAGTGGCACAGCGCCTGCCTGGCAAGTGCAAGGTCGTGAGTTTGGTTCCTGGTACAGAAAAAAAAAAAACAACAAAAAAAGATGCTTTTATCATTTGACTACCCAGCATTTAAAAATGTAAATGTTTGTTATATAATAAAAAGTTAATATAACATTATTCTTACCTTTTTGGCATCCTCCTCCATCACTGCGCTTAACACCTCTGTTTCTTTCCTTCTGTTTTTCTGAAGGAGTGTGGCTACTTCCCGGTAACCTGCACTTCGATGGAGACCAGCACGTTGTTTATGTAAAGTTTGAATTTTCCAGTCAGTATTTAGGCATGCTTGTTCAGCTTTTTCCAAATTGTCTTCAATTAGCTAAGCAAAAGTTACAAATTTCAGAAACAAGTCCAACATGTAAAATTGTGGTACAGTATGTCGATTCAATGTACCAAGTGTCTAGGACAGGTATCTGTGACCCTGGCTGCATGCTACAGTCATCTAAGAGTGTTTCAAGAACACTGTCTTCCAGGCCCCACCATGAAGCAGGTAGGCTGATCTCTGGAAGAGCTGGGTACAGTACTTTTAAAAAGCTCTTGAAGTGATGCTAACTTCCATGGTAAGGGGTGGGTGAGCCTCAACAACTTTTGTGTTCAGCACTTTGAAATTAGAGGCAGAAGGGCCCACTTTTACAGACTGGACAAAAGCCTATAAGAAAAGGAACAGTGCGATACTTAGGGGGAACCAGCTAAGGGGCTCTTGTAGAGTAGCATTTCTTTCTTACACTAATTCTGGTTGTTGGAATAGGGTCAGCCTGGAACACATATGCACTTACTGTTTTATTAAGGGGGAAACAGAAAAAGCTCTTTTATCAGTGTCCGAAGTTCTATTTCAATTCATTTAAGTCAACACTGCCAAAAGGGCACTCTGTTAAGTTATAGAGAATAAATATAAAAAAATTTCTTAGATTCACAATAGACAATAGCCTTAACTTCAGCACATCACCCAGCAGGCATTTCCAGTACTCTATTTGACTATCAACCACTTTGCTGAATGACAGTTAATATTCTACAGAGTATGCTTTGGAAGTGTACAAGGAAGTGATGTTCTGTAACCACATCCACATAGGGACAGTTTCTGAGGTGGATACAGTACAGTATCATTTGTAAAGTGACAATTTCCTTTGCATTTGTTAATGTCTTAAAGAGTCTTAAAGGGTATGAAGGATACATGAATATGATTACAAATGAAATAAGCATCCGGTAAAAAAAGCAATGTGAGATTTTAGGAACTGTGACAAATGAAGCCAAGAAATGAATTATGTCAACTGCACAAAATTTTATTTTAAATATGTTCCCTTAAGAGAATGACCAATAGGGCTGGGGATACAGCTCAGCGGCACAAGCGCCTGCCCGGCAAGTGCAAGGTCCTGAGTTCAATTCCTGGTACCAAAAAGTAAATAAATAAATAAATAGAAAATGACCAATGCTAACTCCCCTTCATCATATTTTACCTTCTGAGTCTTTTTGCTCCAAGTCTGCTCAGGTTCTATCAGCTTATGAAACATGTGATCTTCAAGACCCACTTTTTGTCTACTGGCATCTGCATCTTCTTGAATTTCTTTTACAACAGATTCGTGATTTTTAGTAAGATTCTGTTAAGAAAAACCATTGCTTTAAGTCACAAAATGGTGTCTCTTTTTTCAGAATATTAACATGCACACTAAAAAATCTGTAGCCATCTAATTTTCACGAGTGGTGACATCAGTAAAAATGACAGTGTAAGGACTGTTGGAAATTCTCTCCTCCATAAAAGCATACAACACTGGCAAACCTACAGTATCAACTTCTTTAGAATTCTGGAAATTAACTGAATGCTTGTGGCAATCTGGAAAGCATTTATTCATTAGAATGGCTGAATCTCACTAAGCACAGGAAGCTCTGTGCTATTTTAAACTTACATCATACCTAGCCCACCATACTCCCAAAGCTCTGCCTTAACCTTGGAAACCAGCAGCTTGGTAGCAACAGAAGAGACAAGATGAGACTAGAGTGCCTTTAAACCATTCCCAGAGAACTGTCAGACTTCCAGCCACGGGCATGATTTGTCTGGGGGTTTTCTGGATGACCTGATTTCCCAAGCTCTCTCTATGTGATCTCACTCTTTCTCTGACCACACCAGGGTGGATAGCTGTTCTCTCAGGACATTTAAAGAAAACAACTAGAGGAAACTGTTGAACACCTCAGCTGACTGGGTGGGTCATGGTCAGAGTGGACAATAGGCTCATCAAAAAGGGAACAGGAAAAGTGAGACTTAACTGTGCACAGGAGGCTTTGAGAACTCTGACATATGCTTGGACTCTAGGAGGCTATATGCATGTGCTAAAGCTGGACACGTTCCAAAGGCTGTGCGCTCAGACCTAAGCACATAAGTGGAGATCTTCTAAGCCAGAACCACAAACTGCCTGGCTGTGTGTGGAAGGTGTGCCCCAGTATGGGTCCACAGAGGCCCACACTAGAGAACAGCAGTGTTCTGTTTCCAATCTGTCCAATTATTAGCCGGCTACTAACCTAAGGGAATAGAGACTTCAGGGGCTACACACAACAGAGACCTCACAGAGTTCAGAAAGTCACTAAGCAAAAGAAAGCCACCCCACATGTGTGTGTAAACGATTTCCACAACTGCTATATTACATTGCTTAAAAGGTCTGGTTTTTTATTTTAAAAATTATGACCATTAAAAAAACAAGAGGGGCTGGGGTATAGCTCAGAAGTACGGTGCCTGCCTGGTAAGCGCAAGGTCCTGAGTACAATTCCAGTACAAAAAAAAACCAAGAAAGCATAACACATATATAATGTGAATATATATTAATTACACTGCCTTCAAATAAAATGTACAAATAATACATGAAAAGATGCTTAACTTAGTCGTTTGAGACTTAATTAGTTAGTATGGCTATAATAAAAGACAGCAAAAACTGGTCATGAGAATGCAGAGAATCTGAATGCTCTGCTTCTAAGTATAACCAGTAGAACTGAAAACATGCCCAAATAAAAAGATCCATGTGAATGTTCACAGCAGCATTATTCATAGCAAAATTGTGGAAACCACGTATCAACCAGCTAACAAATACATAAAAAGTTCAGAAAGTCATTAAGCAAAAGAAAGGCCACATAAGTAGGCCACATAAAATGTGGCCTATTCACATATTGGACTATCACTGAGCCATAAAAAAGAATATAGGACTGATTTATGTTACAACATGGGTAGACCTTGAAAACACGCTAAGTGAAACGCCAATAACTCCATTGGTATGAAATGTTCGGAACAGGCAAATCCATAGACAGAAAGCACCCTAGTGGTTGCCTGGGGTGGGAGAACAGGGAGTGAATGCTAATAGGTACAGTGGCTGGGAAGTAAAAGCGAACAGCCTTCATGAAGCTGTAAAAAAAACACAGAGCAGCCACATCCCGGCATGGGACAATACGGCAGCTACATGCTTTGGTCCCTGACTAACATCATGCCCAGGAGTGACCATCTGGTAACTCCAAACTGGCTGTATGTTTTATCTACCCTTGGCACAGGGCAGCAGAGCAGCTGAATAATCAATGACCTAATCATGGATGGGGACAATGCGCAGGGAGAGAAGGTAAGCCCTGAGGGACCAGCAGGCCCAGGTCAGCAGTGCTAGCCCCAAGAAAAGCCCAGGTACTGTAAACTCCAAATACAGCACGGGGCTTTACTGGGAAAGTGACTCCTTCACTGCAGGCTAGAGTTGGATAAGAAACTCACTCGCCATAGTGCCAGGGAGAGTTTAATCAGGCTCCACTTTGGGAAAGGGTTGTTTAAGACAGCCACAGAACAACTCTACCTCAGGGTCTCTAGTGCTACTAGCGACTGGGTGCGAGACAGCCATAGGAGATGCCCACAGAGAGTGGGCTTGACACAGACCCTTGAGAAGTTTAACCTCAGGCCCTGAAGGACACAAGGTCTGCCTTCCTCAGGGAGAAACCAGCTCCGAGAGTGTGGTATACAGAGCAGACTGGATCTGATCTGCTTGAAACCCTGCCCTTTGGCACACATGCTGAATGCTTTCCCATCCAGCACTGTGAACAAGGGCACATCCCAGCTTGAATGGCTGTGACAGCCTCGGGGAAGACAGAGGGGCCTCTGGAACAGGGAGGGCACCTTTCAAGCCCACAGGCCATATAGCTATTTGGAGAAAACTGTTGACTTGCAGGATTCTGAGACTGCAGATCCTGGGAAGGAGCGAGCATTCAAAAAGAAGAATTTAAAAAAATGAAACCAATTCTTTTCCTTTTCCTTTCTCTTTCATTCCTTGGTTTTTGGGGGCTTGTGGTTTTCCTCTTTTCAACATTTTCTTTTAGTCCTTTATTTTGATTTTTTCTTCCTTTTCTCACTTTTTTGGTTACTGTTATGTTGCTGTTTGGTTCCTGTTTCCTTTTGTTCTCATAGGACCTCTTATCTCACTTTTCTCTCCCCTTTCACATCTCCCATTGATGAATTTTTCAAATTTTACTTTTCTCAGCCCCCCGCGCCTTGCGCCCAGGCAGCAAGTTCTCCGGGAGTGGCAGGGCTCCTGGGACCGAGTGTGGGCTGGACTCATACCACCACGATTCCCAGCTGAAAAGCGCGCACAGAGCCAGGTAGGCCCCATCCAATCCCGGAGGCCAGGATGCAAGTACAAAGACCCCGCGGACATTGCAGACTGAGTTGCTAGGCACAGGGAGGCCCAGGGGACGGGCGGGGCAAGCAGGCCCTCGGAGCCGGCCAAGCAGGCTCCCCCAGCCCCCCGCGCCTTGTGCCCAGGCAGCAAGTTCTCCGGGAGTGGCAGGGCTCCTGGGACCGAGTGTGGGCTGGATGCATACCACCACAATTTCCAGCTGAAAAGCATGCACAGAGCCAGGTAGGCCCCATCCAATCCCGGAGGCCAGGACGCGAGAACAAAGACCCCGCGAACATTACAGACTGAGTTGCTGTGGAGGCAGAGAGGAGAT